>NW_024544371.1:0-38073 GCF_018167655.1 Microtus oregoni | reverse complement strand
TAAGTCCCCTAAAATTCCAGTGTCATTCAGTTTGCCCATCCTTCTAGCTTTTGGCGAGATGTACTTTTAATCGTTTACACCTGCACCATTTTGGATGCCTATGTTCAGGCTTTTAAATCTGCTTGTGTCCCAGAAGCAGCAATCTGAAAATGTGTTGCAGTTTATGTCATCTTAGAGTAGTCTTAAACTAATGATTGACTACTCTGTGAGGGAAGAGGATAGCCCAGCCCTTCTACTTTAGGCTGTTACAAATTCTGAAGTATGTTTTAGGCTATTACTGTGGAACTGGTCTCAGACTAGGAATGTGCCTACAACTGCCTCTTACATATCTTCTCCATTCCTGTTGTACTTCATCTGCCATTCCTGGGACTGCCCCTTTTAAATCAATTTTATAGAATATGTGAATTCTCCTCTTCAGATGAACCGCAAAAGAATGCAACCTAGAAAATAAGGTCCCTCTTACTGCTAATCGTAAGGGTATTATACTTCTTTTGGATGACCCTAAACACAAACAGGCACACACACACACACACACACACACACACACACACACACACACACTACAATGTTTCCCACACTCCCACACATGAATGCATACACACATGCACATATGTTACAATATTTCCCATGCATGCTTCAGGACTTTTACTAAGGCAACTAAGTTCTTCTTCCTGTTTCTGCAATCCCATTCCTGTATTGGGACACGCCATCCATTTAAAACTGTTTACTTAACAACCATACTACTTTCTCCTCGATACTTTTAAAATCTGATTCTCCATAGAAATTGTCTATAGTTTTACCTTGGTTAGTGTCATTTGTATATTTCCTGAGTACAGTAAGATATCTATGAAGCACAGAGATGACCCGGAATCTAAATGTCATCTTGCCTGTTTCTTGTCTAAATAGACTCAGGTTTTCTCTACAAATTTTAAATGTAAACGTTTTTCAGCAGAACTGTATTTTATATCGCAAGATTGTTATAGTACTTCTTATTCATTATAGTACTAGACATAGAAATTCCCCAGTTACTTTCCCTAAAAAGTTAGAAGAAATAGTTTTGAAAACTTTTAACATAAACAAATGATATATGTTTAAAGGGCTATGTATTTCCCTAATTTACAAATCATACATTATACACAATTATTCAAATCTCATATGGCACCCCATAGATATTTCAATGATTATGGTTTTATGCACAAATTCAAACATTAAATATAAGATTTCTACCTGTATTTATAAATGCTGGTGCATAAATAAATAATCTGTGAGACCCCATAAATAAGGAATAACATACTTTATTACTATAAACAGTCCTGACTTCTAAATATTTCTTAAGGCATTTGTTTTATTCCTCACCCTAATTTTCAACCAAGAATCTCAGAAGTAGCAGCAATTTAATACTTTTGACCAAAGCAAAACATGGTATTTTCCTGAGTGAATTCATAGTACTTCAGTTGACTGGGTGTTAAACAAGCTAACTTTACTTATATACAGCTAAATAGAATACATCATGAATATGTGACATGATTAGCATATATTTGGGTTTGATTGAATTAGGCATTTAAACTTTATAGCACATTTAGTAACAATACACTATAAGTAGCAAGGAATAAATTATTGGAATAATAGGACATAGGTATATTGGTCAGGTTAGGTTTTGTAATAGTGTAATATTAAACTGATTAAATGAATTTTTAATTTCAACAAAATATTAGAACCCACAAGTGCTATAATGTGTAGGTATGATTACTATCAGAAACTATTGAGTTAACAAATTAGTAACATACTATTATAGAACCAAACAAGCTTGGGATATCTGTCTATTCATTACTTTAAAAAAATTCTAGTAAACTGGAAAAGAGAACATTTTCAACAAATGGTGCTGGACAAACTGGATGTCTACTTGCAAAAGAAACCAAATAGATTCATACTTTCTGCCCTTCTCAAAACTCAATTGCAAATGCTGCAAAGACCTCAACATAAAACCAGATACACTAAACCTGCCAGAAGAGAAAGTGGGGAAATAGCCTTGAACTCACTGATACATAAAAAGACTTTCTAAACAGAACACCATTAGCATAGCCACTAAGACCAACAATTAATAAATGGGATCACATGAAACTCAAAAGCTTCAGTATAGAATAAAGATGCCATAATTCAGACAAAGTGGCAGCCTACAAAATGAGAAATTGCTATCAACTCCACATCCACTATAAGGATAATATATAAAATACATAAATAACTCAAAAAACTAGATATCATGAAAACAAATCACTCCATTTAAAATGTGGTACAAATCTAAACAGAGAATTCTCAAAAGAGAAAACCCAAATAGATAGTACTTAAAGAAATGTTTAACATCTTTAGTGACTAGGGAAATGAAAGTCAGAAGTATTTTGAAATTTCATCTTACACTCACCAGGCTGGCTAAGATCAATCAAATAACAGTCCAAGCTAGCTAAGATGTGGAGTAATGAGAACTCTCATCCATTGCTGGTGAGAGTGAAAACTTCCACAGTCACTATGGAAAACAGTCTGGCAGTTCCTCAGAAAGATTGTCATGAATCTTTCTCAAGATTCAGGTATACTCAGCATTACCCAAACAATGTTTCATCCAACCACAGAGACACTTGTTCAACCAGGTTCATTGTTGTTCTATTCATTGTAGTCATAAACTGGAAACAACCTAGATGTCCCTAAACAGATGAATAGATAAAATATGGTATATTTAAAAAGTGAATTTACAAGGAAAATGGATGGAACTAGAAAAAAAAACCTGAATGAGGTAACTCAGATCCAGAAAGATAAATACAATATTCATTTGCTTACATGGAGATAAAAGCTGTTGAGTAAATGATAACCAACAGTCTATAGAACCGCAGAGCCCAGGGATAAAGTGAATGGAGAAGGTCAGTTAGATTTTCCTAGGAAAGGGAAATACAATCGGCAGTTATCAATGGATTCAGAGAAGAAATTAGAAAGAGAGAATCAGATGGAGAGTGGGAGGGAAGAGTGAGGTGAGGGAAGGAATACAGGGAAAGAGCTAAAATTAAGAACTGTTTGAAACATAGTATGAAAACTTAAGAGAGTAGAAACTTTCTAATATATATTCATATATGAGAGTGCTCTAATGAAATTGCCAAACAATGAAAGAGAAAGAGCCCACCAACTGGCTATCTCTTGTCACCAAATGAAGCTTTCAGCACAAGAATTGGGTTTCATCGAATTGAGTTGTTGGCTAATTTGGTTCCTGGGAAACCCACAAACAACTCAGGCTGTTTCAAAGACTATGGGTTGTTCTCCACAAACTGACAGGAAGACCCCATTGTTGAAGACAACACCTATACAAGGCATTGAACATGAGAAGTCGAGTTGGTGCCTGTAGAGAGCCTTCACCCTATGTTTTAGAACATAGGTACAGGAATGAACAAATGAACTCTGCACTCTGCAGAAGGAGAAATGCAAACACCAAACTATGCAATCCCTTTGATTTACAATGGTAGATATTCTTGCAACATATGCTAGTACATAACACTAGTGGGAGTAACCAACTAATATCTGATTTGATTTAAGGTCTATGAGATGTACTTCAGTCTTGACACTGCTTGGGTGATCAAAAACCTGAGACTAGATAGCCCAGGGACCTATGGTAAAACCAAATGATACTGTTCTAAAAAAAAAAAAACAATAATAGGACTTCTAATGACATTCTGCTATACTCATAGATCGATGTCTTATTATTTCATCATGAGAGAAATCTTTTCCTTCCATAGATGGGAAAAATATAGAGACCCACAGTGAGATATTATACAGATTGAGGGATCTTGAAACACACAGCTATTAACTTAATGGCTCCATCAAATCTCTCTCCTCAAGTTCAGAGAACTCTACAGAAGAGGAGGCAGAAAGAGTGGAAGAGAAACATGGGATGGAGGATACCAAGAGAACAAGGCCCTTTAAATGAGCATGATCTAAGCATACATGATCTCACAGAGACTGAGTAGCATGCACAGGTCTGTACCAGGTCCTTCGATATATGTAATGACTTCCAGTTTAGTCCTGGATGTGCGATCCAGCAGGTCTCTGTTTCTTATGCCTTGTCTTGGGCATTTTCCTTTTTTTTTTTGTTTTTTCCAATTCTTATGTCTTCATTTTTGTTTTAGCTTATTTTATTTTTATCCCTTAGAAATCTGTTTTCTAACTAGAGACAGAAAAGGAGTGGATACAGATGGGAAGGGAGGTGGGGAGAAACTTGGAGAATTAAGAGTGAAAATTGTAATCTGGACATATTATGTGAAAAAATATTTTCAATAAAAGGAAAAGCACATAAATATTGCCTGAGTCAATCTTTCATGTCATATTCACCATGTGTAGCACGTTGTCTTCTTGCATACTTCACATCTATTCTCTCTGTATCTCTCATAAGCAGATAAATACTGGATAATCAGAAAAGCATTCATGTAGAAGTGGTTTACATTAGTCATGAGGACAGTGATGTTTCTGGTCCTGTAAGTATTAGAAGCATTTGTATATGGACTATCAGATCCTTATTGTAGCTTATGATCTTCACTTATCCGTTTGACTGTGTTTTCTGCACCCTCGCACCCTGCTGTCTCCGTCCTATTGCCAACAAATAATTATTATTTTCTTAGCTTCCAAACCTACAAACCACCTTTGTAACTGAATATTTACCTTTGTTAACATCAGGTACTAGCACTGATAGTGGTTCATTCAATAAATATTATTGAATTAATCATATACTCTAAAGCACCTTTAGTACATTTTAATTTATTATACATTTATGTGCACCACATTAATAATGAACTTTAAGAAATTTGATGTTTTTATTTTACTTCATTTTGGACAGATAAATTTCTGATGTGAGTCTGTTTCAGCCTCAACAGGACAGACAAGGGTTGTGGCACCATGAAAATAATGTTTACCAGGAAAACAAGATTTTTAGATGCTAACTCCTCTTTCAAGTTATCATGTTATCCCATCACTTAATTCTGAAAGGGTTTTATTTCAATGTTTACTGAAAGAAGAAAACAAATCCTTAATATTCTTACATATATTCCAATATTCGCTGTTCAGGCATTCTTTGCTTTCTTAATGAAGAGACCCTAGATTTATAATAGAATCACATATATATCTATTCCTACCAACATGCACATTCCACCTCACAAATTATCAATGAATCATATTTTTAAAATAAAATATCTGTGATGCCTATCTCTCTACTTACCTACCATCTATGTATATATGTATTTATGTATGCATGTATGTATCTATCATCTGTCTATACATCTATTCCCCAGTACTTTCTTGATTCTTCTCTAAATGATCACTAATTACAAGTTTCTGAATATCTGCATTCCAGCCACTCCAAACTTCTGTGTTACTGTGCACAACTGGTTGACTTGATTCTAGATGATGCTTTTTTATTATCCAAGATACTAAAAGCTTCTAGATGGTAAATATGTCTTTTTTCAGCTTAGCTAGTCTACTGAGAATTTACCAGACTGCCTGCATACAGAAAGTATAGATGCACATTTTTAGAAGAGATAGACATGTATGACTTGGTGAACCCATCATGACATGCATTTTTTTCATTCTCAAGGCAATATTCAGTATAATTATCAATTGCAATCTATCACCAGCCAAGTGAAGATTGTCCCTTCCCTATTCCTGTAAAGAAGGATCCATTACCTAGTCTTGTAGCTGCTTCTCAATATAATTTTTCCCATTCAAGTCATCTTCTAACTAAAGACTAGCTCTTCAAGAGTAGGATCTGAGTGAAAGATGGCTGAATTAAATAGAATAAGAATTCTTTAAATCCAACATTCCAATACAATAAAGTAAATAATAAAAATCCCAATTCACTCATGAGGGTGAATTACTTATGAATATGAATGGGAATAAAGAAGAAAGTGTAAAAGGAATTGGCAAAATATATTAGAATAAGTATCTTTAAGAATGGAGATGCAGTCTCTCTGTCTGCCCTTCCTCTGGAGAGGCAGCTTCTGCCTCTCTCTCCCTTCTCCCCCACTCCTCCACCCCTTCCTTCCTTGTCTTCTTTCCTTCCCCCTCCATAAGCCACTAAATAAACTCTATACCCACCCCCCCCCCAAATAATGGAGATGTCTGTACCTGACATAATTTATTTGTATGGACTAATGGTGACAATTAGATACTGTGCATTTAATAAAAAATCTTTTTTGAATCTAATTCTAAATAATGTAATCCAACTAAAGGAATTTTAGCTCAATTCCTTTCCTATGGTCCTAGAATATATGTGCAAAGCAATTCCAAATACTTCTTCAAGTGTTCTTAACCAGTTCTGTTTTTGTGAAGAGAACAGAAGTACTTTTTCAAATTCCACTTATGAATAAATTAGACATTTAAATAAATCTAGTACATCTTTGACATCTTCGAATTTGAAGTATCATATTCATTCTATTGCTCTTAGGAAAATAACAAATATCATTTACAAATAAATGTCATTTATCTTCAGAAAAATATCTTTAACACTTATAAATAACTTAAATACACCACAAAGTAGATTCTATGGAATATAAATAATCAATAAGGGGAAATAATGGCTAGGTGTTTTGTTATTATCTGCATCTTTAAATATGCTCCTTTAAGGTACAGCTGCAAGGGGAACGCCAAGTGGAGAAACACGAACGCAGAGTCCCCCCAGGAACATCACTGGAGAAGAGACCCAGCATTGGGAGAGCCAACATTGGGGAGAGACAGCGTTTGGTAGGCAAGGAGACCTAATCCGGTAAAAGAAGATCCATAGGGAGCATTTGGAAGAAGAGATGGGCCGACGTCAAGGCAAGAATTCGCCCAACAAGCTGAAAAGCAACATGAAGCTACCAGAAACAAGCGACCTCACAATGGGAGGACAAGAACCCCTTAATCAAGAGGAATGAGAAAAGATTGACTTCATGAAAGTGATTGACACCCTTAAACAGCATGTAAAAAACGCCCTTATAGAAATGGATGAGAAATATAACAGAAAGTTTGAAGAATTGAATAAATCAGTGAATGATACCCTAGAAAACCAAGGAAAAACAATCAAACAGATAATGGAAACAGTTCAAGACCTGAAAACTGAAATGGAGGCAAAGAAGAAAACACAAACAGAGGGCCGTCTGGACATGGAAAATCTAGGTAAACGAATAGAGACTACAGAAACAAGCATAACCAGCAGAATACAAGAGATAGAAGAAAGACTCTCGGATTCTGAAGATACCATAGAGAAAATAAACACACTGATCAAAGAAAACAGCAAGTCCAACAAACTCTCATCACAAAACATTCAGGAAATATGGGACACAATAAAAAGACCAAACCTAAGAATAATAGGAGTAGAAGAAGGAGAAGAAGGGCAGCTCAATGGTCCAGAAAATCTATTTAATAAAATTATAGAAGAAAACTTTCCCAACCTAAGGAAAGATTTTCCTATGAAGGTGCAAGAAGCATACAGAACACCGAATAGGCTGGATCAAAAAAAAACATCCCCTCGCCATATAATTATCAAAACACACAGCATACAGAATAAGGAAAGAATATTAAGAGCTGCAAAGGAAAAAGGCCAAATTACTTATAAAGGTAAACCTATCAGACTTACACCTGACTTCTCCATGGAAACCATGAAAGCCAGAAGGTCCTGGATAGATGTACTGCAGAAACTGAGAGACCATGGGTGCAAGCCCAGATTACTATACCCAGCCAAGCTTTCATTCACTATAAATGGAGAAAATAAAATTTTCCAGGATAAAAACAAATTTAAACAATACGCAGCCACAAATCCAGCCTTACAGAAAGTAATTGAAGGAAAATCACTAACCAAGGAGTCCAACAATGACCACAATAACTCAGACATCTAGAGACCCTTCACCAACACAAAACAAAGAAGGGAAACACACAAACTCTACGACTAAAAAAAAAATGACCGGAGTTAACAACCACTGGTCATTAATATCACTTAATGTCAATGGACTCAACTCACCTATAAAAAGGCACAGGCTAAGAGATTGGATAAGAAAACAGGATCCAACATTCTGCTGTTTACAAGAAACACACCTCAACCACAAAGACAGGCACCTACTCAGAGTAAAGGGCTGGGAAAAGGCCTATCAAGCAAATGGACCTAAGAAACAGGCAGGTGTGGCCATACTAATCTCTAACAAAGTTGACTTTAAACTTAAATCAATCAGAAGAGATGGAGAGGGGCATTTTATACTCATAACAGGAACAGTTCATCAGGATGAAGTCTCAATCCTGAACATCTATGCCCCTAATATAAAAGCACCCACGTACATAAAAGAAACATTGCTAAAATTCAAGGCAGCCATCAAACCGCACACACTAATAGTAGGAGACTTCAACACTCCTCTCTCACCAATGGACAGGTCAATCAGACAGGAACCTAACAGAGAAATAAGAGAATTAGTGGAGGTAATGAATCAAATGGACTTAACAGACATCTATAGAACATTCCATCCAAATAGGAAAGAATATACCTTCTTCTCTGCAGCTCATGGAACCTTCTCGAAAATCGACCACATAGTCGGTAACAAAGCAAACATCCACAGTTACAAAAAAATATTAGTAACCACCTGTGTCTTATCAGATCACCATGGATTAAAGTTAGAATTCAACAATAATGCTACCCCCAGAAAGCATACAAAGTCATGGAAACTGAACAGTCAACTATTGAACCATAGCTGGATTAAGGAAGAAATAAAGAAAGAAATTAAAGTCTTCCTGGAATTCAATGAAAATAAAGAAACAACATACTCAAACTTATGGGACACTATGAAAGCAGTCCTAAGAGGAAAGTTCATAGCACTAAGTGCCCACTTAAAGAAAACAGAGAAAGCTCACATTGGAGACTTAACAGCCCACCTGAAAGCTCTAGAAAAAAAAGAAGCAGACTCACCTAGGAGGAGTAGAAGACTGGAAATAATCAAAATGAGGGCTGAAATCAACAAAATAGAAACACAGAAAACAATACAAAAAATCAATGAAACAAAAAGCTGGTTCCTGGAGAAAATCAACAAGATTGACAAACCACTATCCAAGCTAATCAAACGGCAGAGAGAGAATTTGCAAATTAATAAGATCAGAAATGAAAAGGGGGACATAACCACAGACACAGAAGAAATTCAGAGAATCATTAGATCTTACTACAAAAGCCTATATGCCACAAAATTGGAAAATGTAAAGGAAATGGATACTTTTTTAGATAAATATCATATACCAAAGTTAAATCAGGACCTGGTGAACAATCTAAATAGACCTGTTAGTCGCGAAGAATTAGAAGAGGTTATCAAAAACCTCCCTACCAAAAAAAGCCCAGGACCAGATGGTTTCAATGCGGAATTCTACCAGATCTTCCAAGAAGATCTAATACCTATACTCCTTAATGTATTCCACAAGATAGAAACAGAAGGGTCATTACCAAACTCCTTTTATGAAGCCACAATTACTCTGATACCAAAACCACTCAAAGACTCAACCAGGAAAGAGAACTACAGGCCAATCTCACTCATGAATATCGACGCAAAAATCCTCAACAAAATACTGGCAAATCGAATCCAAGAACACATCCGAAAAATTATCCATTATGATCAAGTAGGCTTCATTCCTGAGATGCAGGGCTGGTTCAACATATGAAAATCTATCAATGTAATCCAGCATATAAATAAACTGAAAGAAAAAAACCATATGATCATTTCATTAGATGCTGAAAAAGCATTTGACAAAATTCAACATCCATTTATGTTAAAAGTCTTGGAGAGATTAGGGATACAAGGGTCATACCTAAATATAATAAAAGCTATATACAGCAAGCCGACAGCTAACATCAAATTAAACGGAGAGAAACTCAAAGCCATCCCACTTAACTCAGGAACACGACAAGGCTGTCCACTCTCCCCATACCTCTTCAATATAGTGCTTGAAGTTCTAGCAATAGCAATAAGACAACATAATGGAATCAAGGGGATTCGAATTGGAAAGGAAGAAGTTAAACTTTCGTTATTTGCAGATGATATGATAGTGTACATAAGCGACCCCAAAAACTCCACCAAAGAACTCCTACAGCTGATAAACAGCTTTAGTAATGTGGCAGGATACAAGATCAACTCCAAAAAATCAGTCGCCCTCTTATACACAAAGGATATGGAAGCAGAGAGGGAAATCAGAGAAGCTTCACCATTCACAATAGCCAAAAACAGCATAAAATATCTTGGGGTAAATCTAACCAAGGAAGTGAAAGATCTATTTGACAAGAACTTTAAGGCATTGAAGAAAGAAATTGAAGAGGATACCAAAAAATGGATGGACCTCCCTTGCTCTTGGATTGGGAGGATCAACATAGTAAAAATGGCAATTCTACCAAAGGCTATTTATAGATTCAATGCAATCCCCATCAAGATCCCATCAAAATTCTTCACAGATCTGGAGAGGACAATAATCAACTTTATATGGAAAAACAAAAAACCCAGGATAGCCAAAACAATCCTATACAATAAAGGATCTTCTGGAGGCATTACCATCCCTAATTCAAACTCTATTACAGAGCTACAGTAATGAAAACAGTGTGGTACTGGCATAAAAACAGAGAAGTCGACCAATGGAATCGTATAGAAGACCCGGATTTTATCCCACAAACCTATGAACACCTGATTTTCGATAAAGGAGCTAAAAGTATAAAATGGAAGAAAGAAAGCATCTTCAACAAATGGTGCTGGCACAACTGGATGTCATCTTGTAGAAGAATGAAAATAGACCCTTATCTATCACCGTGCACAAAACTCAAGTCCAAATGGATTAAAGACCTCAATATCAGCCCGAACACACTGAACCTGATAGAAGAGAAAGTGGGAAGTACCCTACAGGAGCTGGGCACAGGAGATCGCTTCCTATGTATAACCCCAGAAGCACAGACATTAAGGGCAACATTGAATAAATGGGACCTACTTAAACTGAGAAGCTTCTGTAAAGCAAAGGACATAGTCAATAAGACACAAAGGCAACCTACTGATTGGGAGAAGATCTTCACCAACCCCACAACAGACAAAGGTCTGATCTCCAAAATATATAAAGAACTCAAGAAACTAGACTTTAAAATGCTAATTAACCCAATTAAAAAATGGGGCACTGAACTGAACAGAGAATTCTCAGCAGAGGAAGTTCAAATGGCCAAAAGACACTTAAAGTCGTGCTCAACTTCCTTAGCAATCAGGGAAATGCAAATCAAAACAACTTTGAGATATCATCTTACACCTGTCAGAATGGCTAAAGTCAAAAACACCAAGGATAACCTTTGCTGGAGAGGCTGTGGAGGAACGGGTACCCTCATCCATAGCTGGTGGGAATGCCATCTTGTGCAACCACTGTGGAAGTCAGTGTTTCGGTTTCTCAGTAAATTCGGGATCAACTTACCCCTGGACCCAGCAATACCACTCTTGGGAATATACCCAAGAGATGCTCTATCATATGACAAAAGCATTTGTTCAACTATGTTCATAGCAGTATTATTTGTAATAGCCAGAACCTGGAAACAACCTAGATGCCCTTCAATGGAAGAATGGATGAAGAAAGTATGGAATATATACACGCTAGAGTACTACGCTGCGGTAAAAAACAATGACTTCTCGAATTTTGCAGGCAAATGGATGGAAATAGAAAACACTATCCTGAGTGAGGTGTCCCAGACCCAAAAAGATGAACATGGGATGTACTCGCTCATAATTGGTTTCTAGCCATAAATTAGGGCCACGGAGTCTACAATAGGTGAACCTAAAGAAGCTAAGTAAGAAGGTGAACCCAAGGAAAAACATATAGTTATCCTCTTGGCTAAGGGAAGTAGACCCAATTGCCGGGGAGAAAATTAGGATCTTGGGGGTGGGGTGGGATGGGGGTAAGGGGAGATGGGGAGAGAAAAGGTAGAAGGGAAGGAGGGGGGACTTGGGGAATCAGGAGAATTGGGATAAAGGAAAGGTGGATAGGGGAGCACGGAACCACAATTCTTAGTTAAGGGAACCACTTTAGGGTGAGCAAGAGATTTGACCCTAGAGGGGCTCCCAAGTGCCCAACATGAGGTTCCCAGTTAGTTCCTTGGGTAGCTGAGGATTGGGAACCTGAAATGACCCTATCCTAGAGCAATACTGAAGAATATCTTGCATATCATCATAGAACCTTCATCTGGTGATGGATGGAGACAGAGACAGAAACCCACACTGGAGCACTGAACTGAGCTCCCAAGGTCCCAATGAGGAGCAGAAGGAGGGAGAACATGAGCAAAGAAGTCGGGACCACGAGGCGTGCACCCACCCACTGAGACAGTGGAGCTGATCTACTGGGAGCTCACCAAGGCCAGCTGGACTGTGACCGAAAAAGCATGGGATAAAACCGGACTCTCTGAACATGGCGAACAATGAGGGCTGATGAGACGCCAAGGACAATGGCACGGGGTTTTGATCCTACTTAATGTGCTGGCTTTGTGGAAGCCTAGCCAGTTTGGATGTTCACCTTCCTAGATATGGACGGAGGGGGGAGGACCTAGGACTTACCACAGGGCAGGGAACCTGGACTGCTCTGTGGACTGGAGAGGGAGGGGGAGAGGAGTGGGGGGAGGGGTAGAAGGGTGGGAGGAGGGGGAGAAGGGTGGGAGGAGGGGGAGGGAAATGGGAGGCTGGGAGGAGGTGGAAACTTGTTTTTTGTTTATGTTTTTTTTCTTCTTTTCTTAATAAAAAAATTATTAAAAAAAAAGGTATAGCTGCAATTTTTGAAATGTGTAAGTCCTATGCAAAAAAGTAACTATGGATATATTAAAGTTTAATATTATTTGCTATCTATTTTCAAATCCAATAAAAACATTTGATGCTAAATATTTTCTTTTTATTTGCCTAAAATATTGTAATTGTTTACTTTTAATACAGCCTAAGCTATTAGTGTCATTGTTTACTTTTACTGTTTCAACTTAAGTACAATCATTTAATGATGGCTTTTTTTTTACCAGATGCATCATCAGAGAAATATTGGCATTTGTCCTGGTTTTCAAAGATATTTTTGTTCAGAGTCATCCCCACCCACACTTCTGTACTCAGCTATGAGTCTCGGACTGCAAACTATATGTCCGACGTGCATACTAACTTCCTCTTAACTTGTGTATTTATGGAGGGATGAGCATAGTGACCCAGAAAGACTGGAGGAAGAAAAATAACTTATTCCCACTTGATTCAAAAGCCTCACTTATCCCACTTACTTCCTGCAGATCACCATGCCTGCTCACAGAACTTCAGGTTTTGTTCTTATCCACAGGGACTCTCCTTTTCAGTAAAAGTAGTTGATCCAGCTTGAGTTTATTTTTTATTATTTACGGAATCAGCTTCACTGTGCCCCTGACATTGAAATATTAGTACCCAGTCTCTGACAGAAGACTGTGACTCCATTATATGGGATCCTTCCTACTTACAGAGACTTATGCTAACTAGCCAGGGAGCACCCCAATGTCTATAAGTTTGAGCTGCAATCCTAAAAAGCATTTCCTCTTAGTTTTCTAGTCTGGGTAGTTTTAGTAGTTTTCCTTTCTTGGCTGGGCCAAAGGCACTGTAGCTTACTTGTGCAGTTACTATTTCTCAGCAACCCTCGGTTTTCATTACTTACATAACAATCCTTTGTCTTAAATTATTGTCAGTCAAAATAGCTTAAGTGGTTTCTCCCTGTTTACTTGATTCTAAGCATACACTCTTCCAAAGCCCTAAAATTTTATGTAGCACAATGGAAACAGAATAGATATGTTTTATTATGTTTATTTATGGGTCTGCTTTAAGAGGATAAGTAAAAGTTTACAATTTTTTTTCAAATGTTACTTAATATATTACAGTATTATTTCATACTATTTTCCTAATATAAACATACTGGGGTTCTAATTAGTACCATACAGATATTTAAGCATCTGCATATCTACTTGTAAAAAAATCCTATCTCTAGACTTATCCCTATGTTTTAAAGAAAACAAAGACTTTTGTGCCACCCATAAAAATTGAATGGAATCTTGTGATATAGTTATTTTTCAAAAGCAATATGGATAATAAAAATAAAATGAGATCAGTAACAATTGGCATAATACATACATTATGCACATCAAATAGCCAGTGCGTTTAAAATCCTGCACAATTGTTTCCTACACAACAAAAAAGGAAGCAGAAGCCTAAACTAGACAAAAAAAGAAAGTATATTTGCAGTTTTTAAACATCTGTGCTTCTAAGGTGTACCCTGAAGGCTTTTTCTTACTGGTTGAGTTTTCTGCATTATGTACCATATATGTTTCCAGCTTAAATTCATTAGTGAGCCTGCTTTTGGAACAAGATGATTGACTGCTACCACTAGCACATAAATTAATTGAGTCTTTTCTGACGTGAACCTATTCTCCCTTTTACAGTCGCACAAATTAAAGAACCAAGACAAAGATGAAACTATCAGACAGGGTGATTCTTCTTAGAAAGTTGTTCTTATATTTCCCATACCATGCTGGAAATTTGATCTCAAAAATCAGTGAGCCAGCCTCATATGCCTGTTCTCATGCCTTACCTACCGTGATGGACTGTGTCTCCTCTGAGACTATAAGCATTATAAATTCTTCATCCTTTACATTGCTGTGGTAATAGCAAAAGAAAAGAGACTAACCCATTCAAATGTAATGTCTTAATTGTAACAGTTGTGCTTCTGTTGTACAGCCTTATCAAAGATGTTCAAAATCTAATATAAATCTTGAACTCAACGCCCATGGCCTATGGCTGTCTATTGTTTTGAGTACCTGGAGGATGATATATAATGGTAAACAATTGTTTAGTGCTTTCATTCCTCATTCAGTGTTCCCTAATCCATAGTCTTTGTGTTTAACTCCTGAGATCCTATCTCAGTAGTTGCAGACTAGCCTGATTTCCTAGTGATCTTGAAAGCTCTTACAACCAATAATTGTACCTTCTGTTTCCTTACCATTAATTTACTATTTGAACATAGACTGCACTAGTCCTTGTATGTAGTAACAAGAGTTAATAAAAAAAAACCTTTATTCTATGTACTGCAGGTATGGGGAGAGAAACATGGCTGAAATGTGATAGAAGATTCTTCATTACAGAAGTCAGCAAGGGGTACAGTAAAATGATGAAGCTGAAAAGACTCTCTTTGAGGGTTCAACATTACAAAAGCATATTAATGGAGCACAAGTCCAGTGGTAATTCTAGACAATTTCAGGGTACCAATTGGTAATTAGGTAGACATAAAACCAAGGGGATTCATCTAGTGACGGTTAAGTGTCAGAAAAATAGATAATTTACCAATTAGTTAAACACATGAATTAAATAAATATGAATCTCAACACCTATCTTTTATTGAACCATTCCTATAATTAATATTGCATGCCATTTAACAGTCCATCGAAATGATTGAGAAATGTGATGATATTCCCTTGATAGTTATGGAATGTGACAGAAAATTGAATTACCTTCACAAAGTTTGAAAACCCCCAAAATATAGCCAGAATTTGAAACAGAACTATTTGATATTTCACTTTTCTCAGTTATCTTCATTCTACACAGCTATAAACTTATTCAATGCACCTTGAAAACCACATTTCAGACATTTGTTATCTTTAGACTATTGCCATTAAACATGCTAGCTATCAACTATCATTACAAAATTTTTCTTGGCCTGGGGGTAGGATGTGCCATTGGAGAACTTAGAGGGAGAAGAGGAGGAATGGAAAAACGCAAATAGATTCTTTTTTTAATTTTTTATTGAGAAAAAGAAAAAAAAAAGTTTCTGCCTCCTCCCAGTTTCCCATTTCCCTCCCCCTCCTCCCACCCTTAAATAAAGCAAGTTATAAAAAATAATATCCTTTTTTTTCATTGATTTATTACTCCAAGTTCAGAAATACAAGAACTGTGAAATGTTCAGTGAATACCTCAAAAAGGAGAGCAGATACTTATTTCTATTGCTTTTGAGATAGCGACAGTTTCCTCTTTGGCAAGGACAAATTCTATTAACTGCCCCTAAACTTCAGTTTTCCTTTAGTATTTCAGTGCACACTTATTAAGTGTGTCTGTATTCATACATGAATATCTATGAAGTGCTAGAGAGCTGTATGCTGAAGGGAAAGGCAGTCATCTACCCCCACCCCGTTACTTGACTAGTGAGGGTACTAAGCTAGTGCCACTCACACCTTCATTTACTAAATATTACTTCTTGATAATAATGATAATCTGCTGAGAGTCATGCAGTCATAAAGAGAGAATACCTTCTACAGCTTAAGATGTGATATTCTCATTAACTGAACAAACTAGAATGAATTTAAGAACAGTGATCGGGGAAAGGTATTTTGCATCATTGCAATATAAATGAAAAATATTGGATCCCTGTGGTGTAACCTTTGATGTTGATTAGAGGTTTCAGGCTGCTTCCTATGACTAAATGCAAAATATAAAACTACTAAAGAGGATATAAGTACATTTATGATACTGCATGTCAGTACTAGTAATTGCAGAACCTAAGACTTTCAAAATGAACTAGAAAAAACAGCAATCATTATTATTATTTCAATATTATGCCTCCCGATTGACAATGACTATGAAGAAAATAAATAAATGAATTTTGGGATGATTCAGGAGATAAATTAATCATGATTTTACTAAAACTCATTGAAATTATATTAAATAAATCAACCAGATAAATTTCCAATTTATGTAAAAGTCAAAAGTTATTAATTAAAATGAAAAAGCTTTGTTAAATAAAAAAAACCCTGCAATGTGTTGAAATGTCTTTGTTAGGGAATAAAAGAAAAATCTGTCACTGAAACACTTTTTCCAATACATCACATAAAATGAGAAAATAAAAGTTGAAGGCCTAGAATAAAATATTCTAATATTTCTTAAAAATATTAATGCCTACCTAGTAATTATATTTGTTTCTCTTAGGTAATTAATTTTACTTATAATAGTATATGCACACATAGAAATAAAGATTCATAATCAGGCTGGTGGTGACACATGCCTTTAATCTCAGCACTCAGGAGGCAGAGGCAGGTGGATCTCTGTGAGTTCAAGGCCAGCCTGGACTACCAAGAGCGTGTTTCAGGACAGGTCCCAAAGCTACACAGGGAATCTGTGCTTCAAACAAACAAACTAACTAACAAACAACAAAACTCCCCAAAAGAAATAGACTCTCTCACACACACATACAAAATATAGACTTCAGAAATATATATCTCACAGTAAAACTCACATTATTTTTACGTGTAATTTGGTTTGTAAACAAATAATGAAATTCACAACAGAATAAATATGCAATGAAAACAAATTTAACAATCACACAAAATAGGCTATCAACACACAGCTATCTACTCTATATAATATATACACACACACACACATATATATATGAACTTTTATACATAACATATATAAAATGCATCTTCAATCCCAAATAGCAGTTTACTAGTTTAAAAATATGTAGTTTATGTAGTTTAGTAGTTCTAGTTCATTAAGTTAGTATTACTTTTAAAACATCCTAAAATAATTTTCAATTTTTAATACCTCCAATGAAAAATTTCATTTCACAGAATGAATCATAAAGCAAGGATATTCATCCACATACAGTTTTATTTACCAAACTGAATGTTCTCATTTTTGATAAGGCAAAGTAAATGGGAGAAAATGTTTTTGTGACACATGTATCATGAAATATTTGCACATCTATGCACATCCCAAAAGTGTTAATATCCTTTGACATAATAATGTGAATCTGTGGACAGTGCCAGATGCAATGCGAACAAAATAGTTTTCAGTTGGGTTATTTAGTGTAAAAAAGAAATAAAAATAGTCTAACCTTAGGATACTTAAATGAATCCTAGTACAGAGTTCTGATAAGATGTTATGTAACCATGAAGAGCGAGGCAATAATCTCCTCAAGGCATTTACATGATGAATAAAGGGCAAAACACTGCTATTATAATCTTATAAATAAACAAATCATAAGGTAACAAAGAGAGATTTAAATTTCAGAGAAGGTGACTTAGTGAAATATGCCAACTTGTTAATGACCACCTGAGATGTATTCTAACCAACTAATCATTTCTGTCAAGGTTGGCAACACAAACATATTATTTTTTAGAGAGAGAAAGCCACAATGTCAATAAATTCCACTTCTAGCCTAAGCATATATGGCTTTCTTTTTCTTCACAGCTGTAAACTTGCAATTTTCTCAGAATCCTATCTATAGAAAAAGACATATTTTAAACTCCTTGAAGCTATGGTTTAAGTTTATCAAATTATAATCCCTTGGATGACATCCCAAAGCCACCTTAGAAGGCCATCCATTGAAAAGGGAGATAGAGGCAAACAAACAGACATCGAGAAAGATCAACTATCAGTAATCCTTTGAGATACAACTTCAGAGATGAATTGATATGTATGGCTACAGTTAAGCCACTTAAATTAGGTTCTTGATTGAGAAGGCGCACCCATGAACTTGTACGGATCTTATTCTTCCTCTGAATGCCTATTTCTAATAAACTGAGTGTGGACCTGCTTCACAGGATATGTCCTGAAATTACCTTTTCTAGCAAAGTCAAGAATTCTGGCTTTACTCCTTGGACTTCTGGTAGCAGTTCTAAGCTGTGCCTACTATTGCACTGCTGCTGACAATTTGAGCCATTGCAAGAATTAGTCTCCCTGTATTTAATACCATTTTCACAAGAAATAAAGCTTATCAATGTATTCTAGCTATACATATGAAATTCACAAGTGAGTGTGGTTTGTCTGTGTGTCTCTATATGCTTCTACACTAGGTTCTGTGTCTATGTGTCTCTATGTGCTTCTACACTAGGTTCTGTGTCTGTGTGTCTCTACGTGCTTCTACACAAGGTTCTGTGTCTATGTGTGTCTACGTGCTTCTACACTATGTTCTGTGTCTCTGTGTCTCTATGTGCTTCTACACTAGGTTCTGTGTCTCTGTGTCTCTATGTGCTTCTACACTAGGTTCTGTGTCTCTGTGTCTCTATGTGATACTTCTACACTATGTTCTGTGTCTGTGTTTCTCTATATGCTTCTACACTATGTTCTGTGTCTCTGTGTCTACATGTGCTTCTACACTAGGTTCTGTGTCTCTGTGTCTCTATATGCTTCTACACTAGGTTCTGTGTCTCTGTGTCTCTATATGCTTCTACACTAGGTTCTGTGTCTGTGTGTCTCTATATGCTTCTACACTAGGTTCTGTGTCTGTGTGTCTCTATATGCTTCTACACTATGTTCTGTGTCTCTGTGTCTCTATATGCTTCTACACTATGTTCTGTGTCTCTGTGTCTCTATATGCTTCTACACTATGTTCTGTGTCTGTGTGTCTCTATATGCTTCTACACTAGGTTCTGTGTCTCTGTGTCTCTATGTGCTTCTACACTAGGTTCTGTGTCTGTGTGTCTCTATGTGCTTCTACACTAGGTTCTGTGTCTCTGTGTCTCTACGTGCTTCTATGCTAGGTTCTGTGTCTCTGTGTCTCTACGTGCTTCTACGCTAGGTTCTGTGTCTCTGTGTCTCTACATGCTTCTACACTAGGTTCTGTGTGTCATTGTCCAGGGGAGTGGATGATGCTGAATGTGTACATGGGTGTGGCAGCTAGAGGTCAATGTCTGTCATCTTCTTTATGCTCCCTCCATCTCTACTTTAAGTTTTGAATGCGTTATTGAACCTGAAATTTACTGATTTGGCTGCTCTGGTTACTTAGCAAACCCGAGGGATCCTACTGTCTGAGCCTCCCAAAAGAATTGCTAGGGCAGGTGTGTGCCCTATTACATCTGCCTACTTCTTTTTCTAACAAGGGTGGGAAGAAATTACTGAGGTGCTAATGCTTGTGTGCCAAGCAAGCACATTGATAACTGGGTCATCTCCCCAAGTCTTTGATGTTTTTGATACGTGCAGTGGTCTCTGCACATTATCTACTCTTGTTGATTCCATGGGCGTAAGTGATCTTCCCACTTCATCTGAACAAGTGAATGAACACACTGCTAAGCCAAGGTCCAGTCACGCTTTTGACTGTAAACTGTGTACTCACTTTGCTTTGGATTGAAACCGATTTACTCTTGAGACCAAACTAGCCCTCAGTTTCTGTATACTAGATATTTGTTTTAAAATGTCGAGCACCATTTTCTCCCAAACTACATTTTTCTGTGCTTAAGTTATATCCCACTTGCTAGAATAAGAGGGCCAGTTAGGTGTTCCATGTTCCTAGTCAGACAGGAATAACAAGAATCTTAATCACTGTTCTTGTTTTCTTCTTTTTTCTTATTTAATAAATACAAATTAACAAATTTATATTTATTAATAATAAAATTAATAAATAAGAACAGAGAAGGAAAACATCTCTTTAATTATCATATTCCCAAAAGCACTTTAACCAATTTTATGATATTTAATTCTTCTAATTGCATTTTATTATTCAGTATATTTAATATACATGCAACACAATTAGACTAGGAACCATTATTAAATTTCAAGAATACAGATATCATAAAAATTTTACATGTTAGATTACTGATATTTCAATTATTTTATAGTAAGTTTTTGTGCATCCTTTGTCCATATATAATTTAGAGCATTTACTTTGTGGAACTAGATTGGTTTTTGAAAAATTAAATCAAAATTGAATACTGAAAATAAAAAAAAAATCTTAATCACAGATTATTTCAAAGTCTGATATCTTCACTTTATTTATATTACAGAGTGAGGCACTGAGCCAGATCTGAGTCTACAGACAATCTTCAAGGATCAGGGAAGAAGGTCCAGTCAATAAACAAGAATGCCAGACAAACGTGTGTTTCTGAGAGAAGGAAACAGTGAAAGAAGCAGCATGGCCTCCAATAATGCCACAGCACCATCGACTACAAGAACAGATAGGTTTGGGAAATGCCATTGCAGAGGCAATTAGATGCCCTTTCCTGGTGAACAGGGGAATGTATCAAGACTTCAACAGTGAATGATGCATATGAGAATGGGCCCAGGGTAGGCATATGCATTGTGTACCTAAGCAGACAGATATAAACTGGCCATCCAGCACCAGGGTATAATGCATTGGTATAGTAACAAAACACTCCACATGCTTATAGTGAAAATTACTCAGTTGGTTTTCAGAGAATCCTAAATAACTAAAGATGTTAATGATATCCATATATTTTGGTCTAAACAAATATTTATCCCTTAGAAACACAAACACAAAGTGCTATTGGGATGAATTATGCATAAGATCAGGTAACCCACACCCATCTTCTAGTATTGGCTTTATGTCAACCCTTTCAAAGAATTGATGACAAAACCCTAGGGAAAAGTGGGGCACATTATTCCTAAGTTAGATGAGATGAATTGTGTGGGATCTAGAGAAAGGAGGATTAATATATAAATTAAGTTCAGATACAGGAAAATGCAATTGCTGAGATTCATTGCCACTGCATGCAGGGGCTTATCTGGGGATTTCTAAGAATCCCTGTGCAGTAAAATGCAGTGCAAACCAGCAACAAATCACAGACAAGAATTGGAGCTAAGACATCTTGGGCCAAAAGACTGTGATCCAAAGGGAAGGAACAAGCATATATGAAGCAGACACTTAGAAGTCAAAATGGGTTTCTGAAGCAGTAGTTGGTGCTAGTTGCAAAACGTCCTGTGGACAGCTTTCAAGATCCTCGAAAGTTCCATAGGTACTGACAGGAACAGAAACTAGTGAACTCATTATTTTCCTGACTTATTCTTAAGGTAGGGGTTTCTGAAAGGAATGAAACTTTTCCTAGAACAGGAAGCACAAGTCTGTCAGCACCAGTGACAGCTATGTATCCAGAGAGGCCATTTTCCGAAAATAAAAAAGCCACCCGCTTAGCCTTTCACAACTAACATAGCTGATTCCAGGTGTCCTCGATTCATCCGAAGGGAAGTGCATTGCAACAATGAATGAAAATACAAAAAAGGAAAAAGTGCCTTTCTTATGCTTTGATAAAAAGGCAAAGCATCCTCGATACCACTGCAGAATTCAGGAAACAGAGACATTTTTCATAAATTATGTATCTATAGTCAATAAGAAAGGCACTGGTCACATATGACTGGCAGGACTAAGAACCTCATCTTTCCTTTCAGTTTCAGACTCAGGGCCTTGTACGTGCTAGGCAAGTTTTCTACCTTGGAGCTAACTCTTAATTTTGTTTAATTTAGACATTTTCTAAACTATTATTAAATATTTGTTTAATTCTTAAAATTTTGTTTAATAAAAGACAAGCACCCCCTGCATCAAAATTCATTATTTTGGTGGGAGAGCAGTTCATTTTAACACATGAAAATATGACATTTATAAAACCCTGCGTTCAATTCCAAGCAGGGAATAAAAATGGGTATGATAATTCATGCTTATAATCCTACCACATTGGAAAGAGGATCAAAGCTTCAAGATAATCCTCAGCCATACTATAATTTTGAAAGCTAGTCTGGGACACATGAAATATGTCTCAAAAAAAAAGGTTCACAAACTAAAGAACTAACCAGAAAGATGTGCTAAGGAAATGTCCAGGGAGTGTGTATCCTGTATATCACTATGTGATGCAGCTGCCAGAATTTTCACATTAAAAAGGGTTGTGCAGAATGAAAACCAATGACTGTTCAGAGCTGATCAACTGACATTCAATCTGAGGCTTTTTACATCCCTTTTCCCCTTCTCTAGTCAGGAATTCTGTCTTCCTGGAAATGGCTAATAGTTTTGGGAATGTCTGTACAACATTCAGTGTAGACAGGTGGCCTAGAATTTAAAGGTCACTGAACCTGATTTATCAATGATTGAATGGAGAGGTTAAGCAGGAAAGTTTAAATGGTTTTCTCAACAACAGAGAGAGATGCTTGGGCCATGGACTAGAGAACACAGAGCCACGTGTAAATTGTATTTAAAATGTGTATGTGATGGTGTCTCTGGCTATCATCACATGCCAACAGTTCTCATATTGTTTCATAGTTTTCTGTCCCTCTAGAGAACTTGTCAAACTCTTATAACCCTCAGACCCTTCCCTTGGGACCATCAATATTATTTTATATTTATTTGTAGGGTCAGTTTTCACACTTGGCTTCATCTTAACACCAACTTAATCGGTTTTATAATTGTATTTGCGTATTTATTAAAGTTATGCTTCACTGAAACAAGGTCTTCCTATGCAGCTCAAGCTGCCCTCAAAGACGTGATACCCTAGCATTAGCTCCCTGAGAACTAAGATTACATTCATGAGCTACCAGGGACAGCTTTGAAAAGATTTTAGTTATATATAAGCGCCTGGGGATAGAGATCAGTTGGGTGAGTGTTGCCTGGCGTGAAGGATGCTCTGGGTTCTACAGCTGGTATTTCATAAGTTTGGTATGATGTATACCCTGTAATTACACTAGGGAAGTAGAGGGAGAAAAGTCAAGAGTTCAAGGTCATCATTATTTAAAAAAAACAAGTTTGAGAACATGCCTAGGCTTCAAGAAATTATGTCTCAAAACAGAATATATTGTTGGCGAGATGGCTCAGCAGTTAAGTGCATGTACGGCTCTTCCAGAGGACCAAAGTGCAATTCCCAGCACATCATCAGGTGGTTCACAACTTCATGTAACTTCAGTTCCCAGTGAATCTGACAACCCTGGTTTCTGTGTATACCTGTACTCATGTGCACATATTCACAGACAGAAACATATAATTAAAATAATAAAATTCAATTTAGAAAATGTAAAAGCTATACACACATATGTATTAGTATTATTTCCATACTACAGGTTCTAGTTTAATTGGCGTGTGCTATAGTTTGGTATAAGGTATCTATTTATATGGGAATGGACAACTAAGGTTAAAAGTTGATATAGTCAGATCATGTCAGACAGTATGTATGTATTGAATGTTAGCAGACATTTTTATTTCCTTTGATAGCCTTATAACAAATAGTATTTGTGAAGTCTCATTCTTCTTGACAGTGTATTTAAAGCGATTATTTCATCGCTCAGGTCTAAGCAGGCAGCACAATCTGTATTCCTGTCCTTAATGAATATTTCATAAGCATGAACCAACAAATTCTGAAAAGCAATTTATAGTATTTACAGTAACAAGGAGTCAGTAACTCAGGGGACCAACATATGATTCATAATGATAATTCTTGGTTTTGTTTGTTTGTTTCTTATTTGTTTTTATTTTATTTATTTATTTGTTAGAGCTAAGAACCAAACCTAAAGCCGTGTTCTTGCTAGGCAAGTTATGTACTATTGAACTAAGTACCAAACCTTGCAGACAGCTTTTCTTGGGAAGGTGGAATAAAAGTTTTATATCATAAGGGAGTAGAAGTTATACGAGAATCAGCGAATGAAAGTAATTAATTCATAAGAATGATGGAGTAACACCTGAAATAATAAAAGAACTACTGGATTTTATTCTCTTCAGTGATCCAATTATGAGGGAATTATACTCAGTGATTACAGTTTCCCAGCACAGCATCACAGTCTCCTTCATTGCTTATTCAGAATGTTAGACAATTGTGTGACCTTCCTTATGTCCCCATGCAGCCTTAATAAGCGGAATTCATCTGTTTCTAGTTATTAAGATCCAGATTGCCTCATAGCTCCAAACAGTTTTTTCTTGAACATTTCCTAATTTTTCTCTTTCTTTCTTTCTTTCTTTCTCCAAAGTAAGAAGGGAATGATATGTTTTTCCTGCTATGTTTCTGACTGGGGAAGTATGCCTTCTGTGTGAAATATACATTTTGGAATGGAATTTTGATATTTCTCTTCAGTTATCTCCTCTTCTTCTCCCTCTATCTCTTCTCCCTTCTTCCCCCCATTGTTGTGTGTGTGTGTGTGTGTGTGTGTGTGTGTGTGTGAGAGAGAGAGAGAGAGAGAGAGAGAGAGAGAGAGAGAGAGAGAGAGAGAGATTTATGCTTCTGGGGATTAATATCAGAGCCTCATATATCCTAGGCAAGTTTTCTCTTACAGAAATACCTACCCTGCCATTTTTGCCTGTTGCTCTGAGGAATGAGTCCAGGTATTAAAACATTATTAAATTTGTTCTAGAAAATTTGAATTATAAAGCTAACTGTTTAACATAAAACATTCTTTCCTTAGCCCTTATTGTAATTAGGTTGAAAATTTAAAAGCAATTCTCCATATCCACAAGGAAAATGAGAAAGTATGCCAAAACTTACTCTGTATGTAAAAAAATAAGAGTAATAATTTTCTTATTTATAAAAGATTTACTAATTGCCCATTTTTTATTGTTCTATATAAGCCTCATATATTTAGCTTTCATTGGAAGAGATAATTTGCTTTGATCAATGAGATGTTAACCAACCAGATGGACTGGCATGTTTGGAATTATTAAGTTGTGATAAAGCTTCTTTCCTTCAGGAAATCAACAAGCATTGGATAGCCACAGCCACATCAATGTGGGCCTCTGAATATGAAGTTACCATCTGCCTGTCTAGACACCAAGGCTACTAGACCCATGACTTGATGCAGAACTTCCAAGGACAAATCATTCAGATTTATCTGATGATGAAATTCATGTTAGTTGAAATAAGTCAAGTTTAGGGAAAAATAGTATTACACAGCATTATCTTGGTAAAAGCTGACTAATACAAACACCTAGATAAGCCTGTTGATGATTATGTGCATCACCAGGTTGGTTAGTTTCACGTGTGTGTGTATGTGTGTGGAGTATGTGTGTGTACTTAATCAAGTACATAAATAATAAAAGTGTCTTACATATTTCATATTTCTATGGCAAATATCATAGACAATGTAGCTTTAAAAAGAAAATTATGTTCACAATTTTTAAGGCTGTGACACATAGATTGGGATGTCACAATGATCAGGTTTTATGGACGGCTGTCTTCCTGGCCCGCCACCTTTTCCTTTGTTCACACAAAACAAGAGAGAGTGAGAAGGATCAAGAGATGGGAGGAAAGAAAGAATGACAGATACATAGAACAACCCTCCTTACAATTCTGTAATTTCAAATGTCACATGGGCGTTTGTGAATTCAACATGAATTTTGAGTGGATATAATAACAGTACAGAGAAAATAAAAAACTACCAAATTAAATCCATCTGATAGTACTTTTTGAAAATGACTAAGCATGTGATTTAATTATGTATCACACTGGCAAAGATTAAAGACTGTAACAAATCAAATATTTTGTAGCCCTACTCAATTGATGATTTAATTTTTTCATAAATATGAAAGAACCATAATAGGTTTTTGGAGTTTGGGGCTTCAAGATCTGTAGATGAATCTGATGTGTGTCTCTGATTTATGGATAATTTAATGGTGTTCTTAAAGCTCACATATTCAGATTCTAATGAAACATAGTCATCAACATTCAAAGAAAGAAAAATCCTACTAAATACAAAGCAATAAAAGAAACTTCCCAGGCTTAAGAAGGAAAACCCAATTAAATACAACTGAAAAGATTCCTGAGAGTGATAAAGAATATTCTGATAAATGTGAATATATTTGAATATACTTCTTTAGTACATATTGTGTGTATGCATGCATGCAAGCATGTATGTATGTATGCATGCAGTTATGTATTTGTGTATACATGTATGTGTGCACATTGTAAATAAGCAATATTGCTAGCCTTCTTTTCTTATAATGCTTATAATCAGTTAAGAGATAAAGTTGAGAGACAGAAGTCTAGTTCACTGGAAACTAGAAATGCTTTATTGCCAAGTTTTAAAAGAATGGTAATGGCTTGTAAGACTTATGAGAAAATTAAAGAGCATAGCCTATGACAGAAGCTATGATACAAAGAGTTATGTACATAGACATGCTAACACAAGAATCAGGTGTGCTTTCCCATAATGCTTTTGCAAGAAAAAGTTCAAAAATATGTGAACACCATACTTCTCACCAATACCCAGAGGAGCAGTGTGCTCTAGCTGCCCCAATTTGCATGCTAGAATCAAACACCTCTTGATTATACCTTTAGGGCATAATAGGATTCAAGTTTCCCTTTAATGTTGTTCATCATACAATAGGTAAAACTTCTCTATGGAGAAAAAAAAGGCATACACAGACTCACTATTGACACCAGCCACCTCTGGTAACCTCAGGGCTAGTCGGGAATGCACAGCTATTTAAATAAAAAATTATTTGATAATGAGAATCAAAAAGGAAGAGTCCACACTTCCTCAGAGCTGAACTATAAATTAGAAAAATATCAGGGTTCTAAAAGAAAACCTTTTTTGAAAAAAAAATAATGATCTAAAGATCTGTAACAGAAGACGTGGTCTCACATACACTTCAGTATCCAAGATAATTAACTTCAGTACAAGAAAAGCACAACAAAGTTCTCCAAGTGACAGCTGGTTTTCATGGTATCCTAGTTAAAGTTAAATATTTGAAACAACTGAATATGTCCCATTTTTCCTAAAATGAAACGGCAGTTTGATTTGACTCTGTTCAAGAAAAGGGCCTGTACCATCTTCAGTGCATGGTCAGAGATGAATTGTACCACATGTGCAATGGAAATATTTTCAGAAACAAGAAGTCTGTTTAAACATAAATTGAGTTGTTGTTGAATAGAAAGTCAAAAAAATGAGCCATCAAGTGTTCAAGATAAAGTATTTATAATATTTTGCAGTGATTTTACATTGATAAATGTTTTGAATATATATATACTCACATGTCTATATATGTCAACATAAAAAGATATATAGACATTTGTTTTTTGAGACAAGTTTTCTCTGTATAACAGTTCTGTCTGACCTGGAACTCATTCTGTAGACGAGGCTATCCTCTACCTCACAGAGATCAGGAAGGCTGTGCCTCCCTAGTACTGAGGCACCACCACCAGGTTTGGAATATATGTTTTAATGTTGAACTGATGAGTAACAGTTGTGCATATTTGTTGAATATAATATGGTGCCTTCATTTTTGTAAGCATCACAAAACCTTATTCATACTTATTAACATACCGATCATTTGATCAAGTTATCATTTTTGTGATGAGAATATTAAAATGCATTTTAGCAAGTCTAAAATATGTAGTATTATATCTGATGTCACCATGCAATATACCAGGGTACATGGGCTTATAATAACTATCCTTCTAGACTGTGTAAGTAATACTGACATTTTTATGTTATACATCTTTAGTGGTTTGGACAGTGAACAATGAGCAATGCCCTCAAAGAACATTTAGTCTCTAGTTGGTGGCACAGTTTGGGGGAGGTAATGAAACTTTTAGGAGGTACAGTCTTGTTGCAGGAAGTCTATCACTTAAATCAGGCTTTGAGGGTTTAAAGCGCCTCCTAATCCTTGTTAATAGTTGTCTGTGAGGTCGAAGATGTGATTGTTTAATGTCGTGCTTTGGCTGCCTGCTCATGCTTCCTCCACCATTATAGATGCCCCTTCTGGAATTATAAAACAAAATAAACTCTTTATTTACAGCATTTTATCACATAGATAAAAAGCAACTAATACAACATTGAAGTGAGTTCATTTATTATTTGTTTGTCTTTGCCTGTTTTATTAATAGAAAGGAACAATATTTTATATGTTTAGGATATACTCTTACTCCCACATTTTGCAGCATTATTTCCAATAATTAAGACAGCTAAGGTCAATATCTATCAGTTAAAATGTTGTAAAATTTTAAAAAATGAGAGAATTTTTTCTTCCTTCCTTCTTTCTGTTATACTTGAGATCATAATTGAGGGCCTTACCACACTGAACCACAAGCAGATTTTATAAAAAGTAAATGACATAGTTGGTTTGAGAGTTGCAATCTATGAACTATATTACCATTGGAACCCATCTATTCTCTGTTCCATCTAACTAACCAGCTTTTATCTAATACTGTGCAGTCCTTGTGTTCTTTAACAACATTGAATCTTTGTAATCTAGTATTACAACTTAAGTTGTAGAACTTGATACAGCCAAAGGGTTTTTTTGGGGGAGGGTCTTATAAAAATTTTCCATTTTAAATTTCAAAACAAGTGATTTCCATTTCTTTACTCTCTGCAATCAGTAAAAATGTGTTAATAAATATTAAGAGAGCAACAGCTTGGTTTAGTATGCTTAGTGCAATGGCTTAGTAGCAACCAGATTTCTAATTAGTCTGAACCTTCCTGTACTTTTAGCAGTAAATGATAATGTAAAGAGATTCTCACTATATTCTTCTGCCAGTATAAAAAGGCTGTCAAGGAAATGAAGCATATTCATGTTAAATATCATCACATAGTCCACTGGAGAATTATGCTAAGGATTTCTGTTCATAATTCAAGAGTGAAATTTCTTTGAATCACCATTCTTACAGTCATGTTTTTACTCTATTTCAGCCTACATTTAGACCTTAGTAAAAATAATTTATATGAAGGAACATGCTTTGAGCAAATGTTTACTTTTTTAAAGATATATCCATTCTTCATGCATTTCGGCTTAGAAAAATAGAGATGCAAAGAAGGCACTATAGATTGAAACATAAAATTAGGATCCTGGCTTATTTGAGATTATTGGGCCCTGAGCATCTAGTCAAACAGGTTAAACTAGCTTTCTGCTTCTCTAATAGATAAAACAAAATATTTGCTCTGGAAGCCACTGAACTTATTCAAACTCAAAATATATCTTTGTCACATTTGTACATAGTTCTGAACTGGAACACAACCCCCTTTATAAATTAGTTGCCAAATACACATTGATCACTTAATATATATATATATATATATATATATATATATATATATATATATATATATATTAGTCACTATTCTCAGAGGTTGAGTTTAATCAATAGATGAAATGCTTTAAAATATCCAAATGATGAGGTACTTAAATAGTGGAATTACAGGGCATTTCAAAAACTCTAGATTTTTAGAGCAACATGAAAAGTATACTATCTGATAAAAATGAAAAAAAAATCTGAATTCTTCTAATATGTATTGAGAGCAATTTCTTCATTTTAATATTTGTCCAATCATCATTGGCTTTCTAGTTTGAACTTATTGGTTGCACTATTAACCGTATTTTTTATTCTAGGGTCCTATCTTTATGCAGTGTTGCATCAAAGAAACTGTTTAAGAATAATGCTAAAGCCGAATTTTCTCAATTAGCATACTGAGTCTAACATAATTAAGTCAAGTAAATTTGAAGAGGCCCCTTCAATTCTATGTTGCCCAATTACATCATAAAAAGCGAAAGGGTTGAGGTGTATCAGTGGACCTGAAACTGGACTAAAATCCTTGTTTTAATCTAGAGGTTCTAATTTTAGTTTACTTTTTATGGCAGAGTCTTCCTTGTATTAAACTTTGTTGGAAAGACTTTCATTGCTAAAGAATAAAAAAAAAACGGAATCTCTGGGCACTGTGATCATCATGATACCATATAATATTTACTTTAATTCAGAGATGCTCAGTGTTCTTACATGTATGCGTGTGTGTGTGTGTGTGTGTGTGTGTGCATGTGTATGTGTACATGCGTGGTTGTGCCTTAAGTTGAAATATGTCTTACATGGTATTTTTTCTCAAGGTTCATTTTATAATCTAAAAGTGTTTACTGCAAATATGCAGATGCAGCAAAAATATACAGATACAAACAGTAATCATAAACATAATAATGAAAATTGGGAGGTTGGAATGGTTGTGGATTTGCAAACAGCGCATGCAATGCAGGCATGCTGACATGGACATGCAGTCCCAGGACTGAGCATCTAAAGAGGAGGTTTCAAGTTAGAATATAGCCTGGCCTGTGCAGTAAATCCTGTCTCAAGGTGGAAGAGAGGATGAGGAAGAGGAGAAGAAGTTGCAAGTAGAGAAAGGAAACTTCCAGTCCACAGTCTCTGTGATCCTATATTCCTTTTTAAAATTATTCATAAGGAATACTTCAATATCATATTTCTTATCTAAATAAATCCAATCTTATATATAAAAAATGAAACAAAGGAAGTTTCCACATAAATTTTCTTTGAGTGCTTGGCCAAAGTATCACATAAGGAAGAAAAAGCAAAGAAATGGAAAATAAGGTTTTTTATTAAAACTATCAAGAATTAAACATTTTATTCAATAATCTTCAGTTATACCCAAAAGATGAAATTATTTGCTGTAAGTATGTCTGAAGTGTATGGGAGTTAGTATACCCTTCCTATTTCAAAGAAAACATGTTTGTTACAAAAATTAACATATTCAAATTATATTTTGGGAAAACAATTAAATAGTAATAACTGTGTTCTTACACATTTGTGTGTGTTTGTGTGCGTGCACGCCTGTGTGTGTGATACATACACATGAGGACATAGGTGTTTTCACCCATACGTGTGTATGTGAAGGCCAGAGAAGTATAACTTTCACGATTTCCTCTCTCACATTTATCCTTACTCCCTGAGGCTAGGTGTCTCAGTAAGCAGAAGCTTTAATAGTTCTGCTAAGTTGGTAGACCAGCAAGCTCCTTGGATCCTTCTCTCTCTGACCCTTAATGCTGGGGTTATAGATAAGTGCAGTTACCAACTGATTTTATATCAGTGCTTGGTATTTCAACCCAGATCCTCATGCTTGCACAGCAACTCTTCTTACTTGCTACATCCCTTACTGAGCTACATCCCTAGGCTCCTAATCAAAGCTCTGATTCAACTCTGAATGGATTATTCTATATCATTGTATAATTATGTCATAACTAATGTTAACATTTAAACTTTAAAATCAGAAAAATGCATATTACAAAAAGTGATATAAATTTATACTCCTAAATATTTGTATCCACTGTAGAAGATGACCTTTTTTCTTAACACAGTTCTGTTTAAGGTCAAAGACTATAGAAGATAAATGAACTAGTGTACATTTTAACGATAATTTCCTTTCTTAAAAAGTTTGTCACTTTGAAAGTACTTGTTTTAAATTGTAAAAAAAAAAAAACTTTCAAAATTGTAACTTGTTAAACTACAGGGTCTGAAAGGCAATTTAGAATTTATAACGCTCAACATACATAATTAAATACAATTTCTAACTGTGGCCACAATTTAGAAATAAAAATTTTAAGTGCTTTTGAAATTGCCTAATGAGAAATAATACTCTGAAATAATATCCATCATAAAACAGAATTCCATATAATAATGTGCAAAATATTAACATAAGGAACAATTATTTCGATAGAATTCCATAGATCTTTTCTATCTGTCCATAGATCCTCGGAAGGTATTACAGGAAAATGCTCTAATAATGCTCAGATACATATGCATAGTGCAGAAAAAATGTGTACAGTAAATTGGACTGGTGTGAAAGATAATTATTTAGGATTTGTCACATCAGTTTATTTGTTTTCTACATTATATCTTCCCAAGAAAGTGTAAGTGGTTAAGTTTCAGATTTATAAAAATTCATAAAATAGGCCTTACATAGTTATATGACAATGTAGAGTTATATTGATATTTTGTATTTTTTAATATGTAATTTTGTATTTTGACCAATCTTTGTATTAATTTTTGCAGTAAACTCATCATAAATCTTTGTAAGATAATACTATAATTTACATATTTCCAGATTATCAAAACTACTAATTTCCTTTACATACAGACATAGATACACATATTATGAACATAATTTTAAACCAACAGCTACAGTTCCACTATCTAGAAATAATTGAAAAGATTAGGCTAGACCAATGTAACAGAAAGCAGATAAACCTGTTAGATAAATAACATCACTAGCCTTGCTTCAAACAAATCAGAATTTTTGTGCTAGAGTCTCATGAAAGGGATTCAACACCATGGAATTAGATGATAGGTATTCCTGGATTCAGAGGAAATTGTTGCTGTGAGACTCTACACATTACACAGAGAACTTAATACACAACTACTAAAATAAAATTTCTACCATAATGAGCTTGGCAGAAGTGAAGATACACTAAAGAGACACTTGTATCTCACAATCTGACTATTGACATGATGGACTCTTAAAAACTGGTAATTTCACCCGAAATCTTATGCTAAGAGAAAGAAAAGGTGCCAGCCAAAAGGAGGACCTAAGACTGAAGCCAGATAGTAAAGGGGCAGTGGTGGCGAGGACCACATCTTGACCAGGATTCTCCAATGGGACCTGCCTAGGTCCCTACGCCCAGGAGTAGATAGCCAAAAAAGAAAATGAATTCAATGGTATTTTTAGAGGTTCTGTGTCTCACAATACTTTGCCTGGGCATTATTTTTTTACTTCATGAATACTTGACTTATTATATATTGTCATTTTCAATATTGTTTTAGGGCTTTCTGCATGGGGGAATGTGTGTCTCAGCATTTGTGAATGTGGTGTTCTTTTTCTTTGGTTCCTTTTTTCTATTTGATATGTCATATCCTGGTTTATTTTTATTTTATCTTATTTTCATTATTATTATCATTTCTTAGATGTTTGTTGTATTCTAAGGAAAGAGAGAAAGAAAGGGTACGGATTTGTGTGTGGAAGTGAGAGGGTCTGGAAGAGTTAGGTGAGGGAAAACCTTAATCAGAATATACTACCTGAAAAAAAAAACTATTTTCAATTCAAAACATAAGTATGTTGAAGAATGTTTTTAAATGAGAAAGAATTTTTAAAATATGACTCAACTGCCTGCCTTAAATATCATCTAAATTATTTATCATATAAATTATGTCTGATAGTTACATACTTATGAATAAGGTAAAAATGAAAGATCTTTTTTCATCTTGGGGCACATACAATCCAATGAGAAATAAGTCGGCAAAATACTAATATCTCTGAAGTTAGATAGACCATAAATTGGGGTTTCATCTATTTTCTTTTCTCTCTGTTATTTCTGCACTTAATATCACTCATTTGGTTCTGCTCTCTCCACCTCTAACTAGCTCTGTCATGTCCTTTATTATGTATTAGAGCTGAATGCTCAATGTAGATTTTAAAAATGTATTCCTTCCCTCCTAGATTTACCTTTTAAAATATCTTTCTTATTTTATCAAAACATTGATTGCAACCACAACATGGGACTCAGCACTATAATATTATTGCTTGTCTATTTATTATATTTCTTCATAGGCTTTTGTCATCCAAAACCATATTAAATCATGTATTTGTTTTCAAATTGGGTACACTCAGTATTCAAATTGAATAAAGTCTGCTCATCACTTAGCTTTGCAGTTAGTTCCTTAAAAACTCCAATAATTTTTTTTTGGGGGGGGGGAATCCCACTTATATGTACCATTCCAATAATGAATGGCAATATTAAATTTCTCTCCTTAATATGGACCCTTCTAGAGGCTGCTCCATTTACTTTATACTTGATATGTTCTTTGAAAATTAAGGACATTATAGATACAGATTTCAGTATGTATATTTTAAGACTTAAAGTGCATTGCATATCACATTAAATTCTAAAATGATTGTTTTTAAATTGCCTAAAATGCTTAGAGTTTAAAATGGCAATTTCTGCAATGACACTATATACAAAAGAGACATGTGAATAACCCTAAGGTTACTCAAACAAATAAAAGGGAATAATGCCTTTGAGAGCTATGTGACTCATTCTATCATTTATATTCTAAGTACATAAGGACCTTTTCCACTTCTATACTGAAGTTATTACTAAGATTTATATATTCTTTGTACTGTAATATTATATACACTAAAATATGTTTGTAAAAACAAACAGGGAATGAATTAAATCTTATGTGCTATAGTGTATTTAGATAAATTACAGTGTTCTTATATTATAGCTTAATACTGACATTCAACAAAATAATAATGTTCTGTATGTTGACATTAGAAATTACAAACTACATTTTAAGTTGGAAAACCACAGAGGCGATTACTGAGTATGACATAATGGTATGTGTGAAAGATATATATGTATAACATACACCTTGAGTTATACATTATTATTTCTCGAAACTGAACTAGAAATGGAATCTAACATGTAAACATTTAGACTTCAGGAATTTTTCCCAAGCCTGATCACATAGTACAGTCTCTAAAGCGACACTTATAAAATGCGCAGTCTTAGGTCTCTACCTGCAAGGATCCTGCTTTAATTGATTTGAGTGGTGCCTGGGGATTTTCCTATGTAACCAAGATCACTAATTACCATCTTAGCAGAATTTAACTCAAGAACAGTATCACATTTACAGTACACAACAGTGACTATCCCTGGCATTGTTTAGGCTGACTTGACTGTAGACTAAAGGTCACAGATTTCCTTGTGTATTTTCACTGTCATATTGAAAAGATAAAAAGTTCTAAACTGAAGCCAATGTTAGAGCAAAAATTACCTCTGGTCAAGAAAATGAAATCTCAGGCTTAGGAAGAGACCTAATATTCTAGTAGGGTGGTGGGTTCAATCATCTGGCCCAGAGACCACCCCAGGAAAGGTGGCCACAGCTTAAGCCGTGCTACAAAGATACACAGAATAACCACTTCTTTAATGAGACACCACACATTTCCTTGCCAGAATTGCAACACTTGGTTGACTAGCTTACTGTGCCAAAGGATTGCTACTGCACCAAAATCTTGTAGCTTGTAAATTGGCCTGCTTTGAAAACAGTATAATCTTTTTTATCGTTTTTATCTCTTTTCAAACTATGCTTTCCTTATACACTTTGGGCTTCCTTATGCTTTTTCTAAAGCCTCCTTTCCCACCACGTGACTGCCTTTCCACTGTGTCTGACCTCTGTGACACCTTAAATTGCATGCCTTTTCTTCTCCCTTCCATTCTCTTCCTCTGGGTAGCTGCTGAAAATTTCAGTTTTTCTGCCCTAGGGTTTTTTTTTCCTTTTTTAAACACTAATAAAGTAGTTTCTGGGCTTGTGTTTGAGTCCATTTATAAAAGCTTTTACTAAAGAGACGAAGAACCCCAATAGGGGACCTTGATTTCCCCTGCATCATTTGCAGACCACAAAGGGCCCCACAATTCTAGTAACACCAAGGATGGAGGAATGTATTCCAGGGATTTTAGACATGGAACATGTAAGAAACATTAAATATTAGTCTTTTTGATAAGTCCATAAAACTTTCTTTTATGACAATGAATTCAAATCTTTTTCTCTCTCCCCACTTTATGAAACTTCTGTGCAAATATTTTTATCTCTTTCACATTGTAAAATCTTTATTAAAATGTTTTAAACTGTCCCTAACCTGGTAAGTATTGTATTCATACAAAGGTTCTGCTCGAGTCTTAGAACTTAAATGACTTAAGTGACCAACCATTTCTTGGTTTCCTTCATTTCTTTTGTTCAGATTTTTTGTTTGCTTTGTTGGTTTTCATTTTGTTTTTTCCCCAATATAATATTTCTTTTTGATTATATGGAAATTTGACATAATGCATCCTTATCATACTCATTTCCCAAACCTGGTCCACACCTGTCCTGGTGACCTCTCCCACAACAATAAAAAGAGGAAGAAAAGAAATATATACCAAGTCCATTTTGTGTTGCCCGTATACTCACTGGAGTATGGTCAAACACACAGTGGCTAAGCCCTTAAAGAAAACCAAGTCTTTCCTTACTCTCTGCCCCACCAGAAGCCATAAACTGTGAAGAATTAGACTTGAGCATCTCATAACAATCTTTAGGAGTTTTCATCTACTGCTTTCTGTCTAAACCTTTCCTTTTGTGGGGGGTGACTAACAAATCTTGAAAGACACAGTTACTACCTGCACTGGAATAAAAACCAAGTGTATTTCCTGCCATGGTGTGTTTCTTCTAATTTTGTGACTAGTATGCCCTCTCAATCAAAAACTTTGCCTTGTTGGGACACTATAATTGGAGTGGTGATCTTTTCCTTTGCTGTCCAAATTATTTCTAAGAGAACATATGAATGGCATGCTACCCTGAGCATTGCAAGTTTTGGCTGCAATTCAAATTCTACCTTCTACCTATATGGCCATAGACAAGTTACTATTGCCTTGGTTTTAACTTCTTCATATGTAAAATTGAAGATAAAATACTTACATCATAGAAATAGTGAGTGTTAAAGCAAGGTAAGAAAGTAACTAACTGGTCACAATACCTAAGATCCATCAAGCACTCAGCAACTGGAAGATAGTATGGAATTCTAGCCATATCTTTAAAGGTGCTAGATGAATAAGAGACAAAGATAAGACTTGCCTTTCAGAATTTCTATGTGATATATTTATAAAAATATGAGACATCTAGAGAAAATTGGTTAAGTTCTGAGTGTGCAGCTCAACAGGAGTAACAAATGTTATCAACCTCATAAATAACATCATATGAGGCAATGAGTTATTATTGTAACTTTATCTTCAAGTTATACCTCTTAGGTGTTTTCCTTGAACCACTGTTTGTTTAGAAATACTTTTTATCCAGAGAAAGATTATTAGAAGTCTTATGATGGAGATGGTTATAAATTATTATTGTTTGAATAGGACCAGGAATCTTTGGGATAGTCAAATGGAATCTGCAGCGTGTTTTAAACAGAATAAAGCAGAAGGACATATTTTCTCTCAGTTAAAAGTCATTGACTTCTGAATAAACGAATGAAAAACCACTTGAATGATGTAGTGAGTAAGTAACAAATATCTAACTGTTCATAAATGGAGGCAGAAGCAAAAGAAAGTAAGATAAGAGGCAGACAGAGCCTTAAATAAATAGGCAGTTTGGTTGACAGCTTAGATTATATACAAGGCTAAGACAGAGATAGCTTGTCTGAAACTAAATCAAAATAGAGTTGAAATTAGAAAGAAAGGCATGTTCCATATATATATATATATATATATATATATATATATATATGGAAAATATATATATTTTATGTCAGATCTTGATTAATATTTTTAATCAATATATATATATATATCAAGATAAAAGGATCAGAATTGACTCTTAGTAGAATCAGAATAGTTTTAATGAAGAGGTGAGATGATTTAATTGACCTTTCTGAAAGGTTGTTTCAAATGCTGTTAATAGAGCAGATAGAAGAGGACAAGAACATAAGAGGGAGATCAGCTAGGATGCTATTTCAGGACACTTTGAAGGAAAGAGTAGTGGCATATAGAATTGCAAAGGTT
>NW_024544370.1:0-38090 GCF_018167655.1 Microtus oregoni | reverse complement strand
GGTCTATCATCATAATTTATCATCATCCTTATTTTCCACTTGTGTATCTTTATAAAACTGTGTTGATGCTCTTATGTGTCAACTGTCTTCACTTTTGACACAGATTTTTTAGTGTGTATGTAAATTTCAAAGTATAGTGAACATATATGTATTTTTAGTAGTATGTGCTATGTGTAGTCATATATATATATACATACATACACACACACACACACACACATATATATATATATATATATATGTATATATATATATATATATATATTTCTAAGTTTGGTCCAATATAGCAGTATAATTGTTTTAAACCTCCTTAAAAATGCTATATAAATACATGTTCTAAGAACACTGATTTCTTTTTTTGGAAGAATGTCTTTTCAGAGATGTTATTAATCAATGGAGGACAACTGACAGACTATATACCATGTCATTACCATTCCCTTCTCACTCAGGTCTTAGGTTAAACTCCTTAGAATACTGTATAAAAGATTCATTGGTTCTAATACATTTTGTCATCTAGGATTACTTTTTACACTAACTCAACCATAGTGGAACTGATGCTGGCTGCTACTGAAGTAATATTGCCTTCAAGTATATCTAACACAGGAAATTAATTCTGATTTGTTAATAATGGATATGACTAATATCTGCTAAACAGTGTTGTAAGATGTGTTTTGTTTGAATAAAGTAATAAGTTTATAAAGTTTTCAACCTTATTGTATGAGTAAACAACTAATATTTTCCTACTATGAACCACCATATTTCCCTGGTAGTAAAACATTTTATTTGATATCTGTTATAGTCTAGTATTTTCTGAAGCTCAAGTGATAAACAGGGTAATTTGCACTATCTTTCTAAAAATAATTCTCATTTAAAATATGATAATTAAAATTATTGTCATTATAAATTACTCGCAAAAGCACTAATATAAGACCAAAGGCTAACTTTTTGTGCATAAAGAACAAATAAAGCATTAAATATTATCTGCAAATTAAGTAAAATGTAAGTATGAAATACAATACAATGTACCACATTAGTGTACTCAACAAAATTGTTTAAGAGAAATTGTGTTCTATGTAATGTAAATATAAACTATCTGCAGTTGTACATGGATTTAGAACAATGACATACTTTTACTTTCAGTAAATTTGTGTTATAAATCCACTGTGAGAACTTAATTATTCCACTGATTTTCTGTATTAAAACTTCACAAAACACTAACGTGTTAATTATAATCATACATTTTCCTTCATCTTTGCTAAGTTATCAGCATTTTCCAATTGCAAAAATATAGAAATCTGTTGTAAACAACCTGTTTTCATTATTTATTTTTCCAAATCACAAATTATTCAGTATATAAAAAGCACCTGTAGTCTAAAATTTTATTGCCATAAATTATGCACGCACCCACTGAGACAGTGGAGCTGATCTATTGAGAGCTCACCAAGACCAGCTGGACTGTGACTGAAAAAGCATGGGATAAAACTGGACTCTCTGAACATGGCGAACAATGAGGGCTGATGAGACGCAAAGGACAATGGCACGGGGGTTTGATCCTACGTAATGTGCTGGCTTTGTGGGAGCCTAGCCAGTTTGGATGTTCACCTTCCTAGATATGGACGGAGGGGGGAGGTCCTAGGTCTTACCACAGGGCAGAAAACCCTGACTGCTCTTTGGACTGGAGAGGGAGGGGGAAAGGAGTGGGGGGAGGGGGAGAAAGGTGGGAGGAGGGGAGGAGGGGGAGAAGGTTGGGAGGAGGGGGGAGGGAAATGGGAGGCTGGGAGGAGGTGGAAACTTGTTTTTTTGTTTTTTTTTCTCCTTTTCTCAATAAAAAAAAAATCAGAAAAATGTGGCCTTCTAAAGATGAACAACTACTAATCCAAGTAAATTTTCACACTTACAATGGCTTTCTTCTTTTCAAACATTACAGGCATGTTTTAACAACTGAGGGATTTTAGACACAGATGTAAATGAGCCTGGAAATTATTAACAGTCAAGGTACATGTGTTAGTCCATTTTGTATTGCTATGAAAAATTACCATCTGTTGTATAAATTAAAAAGAAAATAAGTGTATTTTTTCAGAATTCGTGTAATGGAAAGTTCAAACAGCAATGCATCTAAAGCGTAAAAATGTTCTTCTGATTGTATCACCAAATTGTATATAGCATTTCATGCTTATGCAGAGGGAAGAAGGAAAAATGCTAGGAGAAGAGATGGGGAGAGACTAGGGGACAGAGAAGTATGACAAATAATGAAAGCAGAAGGAGATATGGCAGGGATTGTGCTGCTCTTTTATCATAATTCGTAGTTAGGAGATTTTATCCATTCTTTCAAGATCTACGTCATTCTAAGTGATCAATTTTAATCTTCTCTCGGCAACCACGTTCCTTCCAATCATTTTTCACTATGTCCCAGATCATAGTAGTTCCCCTAGCTTTCAATATCATTAAACTGAGAGCTACTCCTTTAGTCATGAACCTTTGGGGAACATGCTATATGTATACCATTCCATTTGTATATTCATATAATTCGAAAGTGACTCTAAATAATAAACAAGAGAACATGTCAATTGTAGAGCCATTATAACATGACTCACTCTTTATTATAAATAAAAAAAACAGGGCTCCTGAGAGTCTTCAACTGAGAAAGTACTTGCTTCACAATCCTGAAGACCTATATTCAATTCCTGAATCCAGTTGACTCAGATAAATGTAGAAGAACAGAATCATCTCCACAAAGCTCTCCTCTGACTTCTCCATGGATTTTGTGGCACATTTACCTACACAGACACATGATGAGCACATATACAATATTACAAACAAAAAATAAACTAACAGCAATCTATGTTCCATAGTCTGATATAACATGTGTGTGTTAACATTTCATTCTATAATTAACAGAGATTCATAACTTCTATAAGACAAGCATTGCCCCATTGTTTTTTTTGCCTTATCAGAATTTTCTAATGGACTTAAAATGTCAAAATGTTGATCAGAACATAAAGTGTTTTAGGCATGCTTAACATATGGCAATGAGTGCTCAATGAAAGTAGACTGGGTGAAGCAGCTACACCATCAAGAACTTTTATTAGGTAGATAAAAAATTCAACACACACACACACACATGCACACACGCACACACATATAGTTTCCTTATATACAAAACTTTTCTTATAACAAAACTTTCCTTATAAGAAGAAAACATGAGGCATAAAGTAAATAAGTAATTAAGTAAATGAGTATCTCCCATGCTCCCATGAAAGATAAAATAGAGCAATAATAAGAAAAGTCACAAACTAAGGAAACCAAACTAAAAATAAATAAATCTGAGATGGAATAACTTATGTTTACACTGGATTTTTGAAGAAGAGAGGTGAATTGCAATCTATTTTATTTTGTGTAGTTTCCTACATTTGTTATTATTACAAGTAATTTCATGAAAGAAGTTGTGTTATTTAAGAAATACATGAGGTTCAGTTATATGCACTTAAACAAAAGGAAGCATTGAAATAAAATGTCATATTTCCCTGTGGCATGCATGCTTATTGTATTTGGTATGCAGGATTTATATGCCATGGCATTTGGAGTCCACACAATAGATAAATAAATGTAACTCTGAAAGAAAGATTCAGCTGTACTCCTGTCACTGATTGAGATCATTGATGAACTCGAAGGAAAAGTCTATAAATGCATTTGTCTAACCTGAGTGGAACCCGGGGGAAACTGCCTATTTAGTAAAATAAATGAAAAAGATTTGTGTGGGGGTATGGTGCCAAAGGTTAGGTTAAAAGATTTATGAGGAAGTTTGTCAAAATGGAGAAAAGGTAATTGAGTCTTAATCCCATTACTTCGAATGTAGTCTGTGTATTCAAGCAGCTCAAACTCTACATTTGTGGGAATAACACCTAGAGTAAAACGATCAAAAACATCTGTAAGTTATGAATGCACCCAGCCCATATGCTGTATTTTAAATCCAGACTCATAGAATATTGGTGTATTTATCAGTCTTACCACATTTCTCAAAATTGTGACTTCTGAGTATTTATTACTTTTCTCTATTTGAGTATAATGAGAACTGATCAATAATATCTTTAAAAGATATTTTGCTTGTTTTTAATGGACATGTGGCCCATCATTCTGTTCCTTTAAAATAAATTGACTAAGCAATGTAGTAACCATATAAACTGTGGCATTTTTTTCCAGCCCTTGACTCATAAAAGGTAGTAAAACTTGCCCTACTATTTAAAAAGGTATTTAATAAAACATGCTATATTCTAGAAAAGATGAATAGATAAATTGGTTACAGCTAGGGTCTTGAGAAATGAGTGCTGATAATCCTGCAATCTTGACAACCTGAAACCAAGTAAGTCGGCTACAAATTAAGGACCAACTGCATGGGAACATCAGTTAAACTAGTGAGACCAGATTTCACTCAGTCATATTAGCCCATTATGGAAACAGAGGCCAAAGCGGAGTGAATTCTACTTCACTTTGTAAGGATGGCATGGTCTTTTAAAGGGAGAATGAAAGATCAGGTCTGAGTGGGGATCATTAGTGTTATGGAATTAGGGATGTCCTGTTTGTTCTCACTACCTGATACTTCAAGATCCAGGGCATTGTTTTGGTTGCCTTTACTTTATTCAACATGCTACCTAACATCATTCTTTATCATTTACAAAAAATAAAAGAAAATTGATAAAAAACAAAACTCAACTTTGCTCCTCAGTCTTTCCTGCCTCATATATATATACTTTGTTGTAATGGCTTTGGGAGCTACAGTTTGTTACACAGTATATTCACTTGCTCAAACAGCTTTCCTTGTACACATTCATTACAATGAGTTGTTGGTCTTATTCAAGGGCTCTGGCTTCTGGTACAACATCAATATTAGACCCTCACCAAAACTCCTCTTGGATATCCTATTGTTGCTCCCAGTCATGAGAATATTGTAGCTATGATTCCACAGTACCTTCATACTCTCCAGTAGATAATAGGTTGTATGTTGAGGTGGGTCAACTCAAAATCATGGATGTTGGCCTAGGTGGTAATTAAATTTGTTAACCTCAGACTATTGTAAAGAGGGGCAAACCCATAGAATTGTGGTTGACTTATATTGCTTGATTGGTTTTCCAGAAATGGAAAATATAGAATGAGATAATATTGCTTTTTATATATTTGGCACAATGCTCATTTTTAACTAAATGATGAATTCACTAGAACCTTGTTTGGTAAAAGAAAAAATTCATTGTTTGCTTGTAAATATGACCATTTATTCTGAAACAATTACTTTACCTTTTAAGTTTGAACTAGAAATCTTTACTGGTGTAGTACCATGAAATTTCAAAGCTTTTTAAGAAGATTATCTTTCTGAAACTTAATGTATAGTGAAAAAGTAAAGGTTTTCCAAGACTGGGATTTGTAGCCAGAATTGACAGTCTGAAAAGTACATGAATTCACTTATAAAAGTTTGATTTTTAAACTCATATGTCCAAATTTTAGAAAGACAATGCTGATTGTTTTTCTTTCATATAGAAGATGCAATCATGGGAAAGTGAATTACGGGTTGTGAAAAATATTCCAGCCTCTTAGGAGACTAAGGCTTTTGACTGAATGTGGGATAAAATTGATGATCTGAACTTTAACTCAGACACTTGAAACATATGATGACCTGACATTTCTCTGAAGTAAGCTGAAGACACAGAACACACATAAGCCTCCATAAGTGACTTCAGCAGTACCTCTTCCTCATTTAGAGGAAAGTCTGTTATTGAATACTCTCTCGCCACAGAAGAGTGCCTTGGGAAAATGGTTTATCCTAACACATTCTGAAAATTTTCCTAAAGGCTATTTATCCTGCATCAATATTTGGATGGAGGTGGTTTCAAATGCAAACATGCAAGATGTTCCAAGAGCTTAGCATCTTTTTTTGTGTTAACGTTTCTCATAAATAATTTTATTTTGGGCATATAGGTTCTGCTACATATGTAATAAATGTGACTCTTTTTAATATCAGAGTTACCCTTAGGGCAGTAAGTACATTTATTTCAAAGAAATATAAAAATAAAATGAATAGAATACATCAGGTACCTCTCAGATCATTACAAATGAGTCATCAAGCCTTTCTAAATTTCCTTGGGTTATATGAATAATGCCTTGAGATAGACTGCAACTCACTAAACTGTCTTTCTGAGGACTGGGGGTGGGAAAGGTTTTAGAAAGGGGAAACCCCTGGGAAGAATTGTTCTAGTAACTGTCACGTAATTCATCTCAACAGAAGAGAAGCTGATTTTCAATCAGTCTAAGGTAATAGAAGATGTCAGAATTCTAGAGATTATTTTGTCGTCAGTAGTCCACTTACCCTGCTTGAGAACACCCTAGGAATAACAAATGAATCATAAGGTAGAATCACATACAAGCACATTTATTTTCTTCAAATATTGATATTTTCCCCTTTGAGTTATATGTCTAGAGAAATTTGTTCTGTAAAGTAATCCATTAGGGTCAGAGACACGAATGTGTCAAATATGAAGTTTGATGGCCTTCTAAGATTTTAGTATGTCCTGGACTGGGAAAACTTTTGATTATCCATCTGTGTTCCACCTGAAAGAAGATGGGGTATAGTCTAAAGCTGCAGATTAGTGGAAATGCTTGTAGCCGTTTTACCTCATTGCCTGTCAGCTAAATCTTGCTGACAATATAGGAATTCTTCACTACTGAAGGAACGAGCCTCCCTGGACTGATAATTTTCTCAGTTTATGGTGTGTGTGATGTTTTTGTAAAGTGGGAAATAGTTGAGAGTGTGAGTGTGATAATCCTAGAAGGTAAATTTAGGCGATTCAACCAACCGAATACCACCTGAAAATTGGATAGAATTTAACGGACAAAAGCAAACTCAATTGTATGCTCACTTCTCTTGTATTCCCAGGATTTAGCTTATAGTGTATGGCTAATAAGAGACTATATAAATGATTATTAAATGTATGAATAAATGAAAGTGGGCACAAATGAATATTTTCCTGGGATTTTGATGGACATCTGGGTTCTTTTATCATAATCATAGATGTCTTTAGTCATTATCATTCCTAATACATGATAGCTTTATTTATTTTCTTAAATGTTTGATCCTATAAAACTGGGATAAGTAATTACAATAAAGAGAAAATACAATGGATGTATGAAGAATGATTCATTTTTAATAAATTATTTTATTACTTTAAATAATACCAATCCAAATTCCCATTCCCTCCCCTCCTCCCTCTCCCTCCACAGACCCTCCCCCCACCCCTCCAACCCTAAGAAAGTAGTACCATGAACCCTGCCCTGTGGAAAGTCCAAGGCCCTCCCTACTATGTCTAGGTTTAGCAAGGTTTACATCCAAAGAAAATAGGATCCCATGAAGCTGGTATATGCAAGTAGAGACACATCCCAGTGTCACTATCAGTGGCCCCTCAGTCTTCCCCAGCTGTCAACCCCATTCAGAAGGGCTTAGTTGTTTCCATGGTCGTTCATTCCCAGTCCAGTTGGAGTTGGTGAGCTGACATTAGCTTAAGCAAACTGTCTCAGTGGATGACCCCCTCATGGTCCTGAATTCCTTGCTCATACTCTCACTTCCTCCACTCTTCAACTGGATCTTTGGAAGGAGCTCAGTCTAGTGTTCCTATATGGGTCATTGCCTCTGTTCCCGTCTGTTGTTGGACGAAGGTTCTATAGTGATATTTAAGGTAAGGTCAGTTCAGACACCCTCTCTATTTTTTAGGGTCTCAGCTGGGTTCATCCCTGTGGGTTCTTGGGCATTTTTCTTTTTTAAAATTTATTTTTCCATTCAAAAATTTCCACTTCCTCCCCTCCTCTCATTCCTCTCCCACCTCCCCACTCACCCTCCTCCCTCCCCTCCAGTCTTAAGAGAGGGCAGGGTACCCTGCCCTGTGGGAAGTTCAAGGCCCTCTCCCCTCCATCCAGGCCTAGGTAGGTGTGCATCCAAACAGGCTAGGGCCCTTGGGCATTTTTCTAGAGGTAGGCTTTTGCTAACTCCATAATGGCTCCCTCAATCAGAAAACTGGGAATCAACCTACCTCAGGTTTCACTCTTGGGAATATATCCAAAATATGCTCAATCATACTACAAGAGTATTTGTTCAACTATGTCCATAGCAGCATTATTTGTAATAGCCAGAAATAACCTAGATGCTCCTCAATGGAAGAATGGATAAAGAAAGTGTGGCACATCTACACATTAGAATACTACTTAGCAATAAAAATTAAAGACATGCAAATGGACAAAATTAAACATCATCCCGAGTAAGGTAATCCAGACTCAAAAGAGCAAATATGGTATGTACTCACCCATAAGTGAATACTAATCATAAACAAAGGCCAACGAACCTATAGTTCAGGGTCCTAGAGAAACTAAGTAATAAGGTGAACCCAAAGAAAAACATATACAGACCCACCTGGAAATTGGAATCAGACAAAAATTTGCGAGCAGGGGGGCAGGGGGGCAGGGGGTAGAGGGAGGAGAAGGGGAGTTGAGGAGAATTTGAGGGAATGGGATGGTCGAAATGGGGGAAGGAGAGATATGAGAGCAAGGAGAGAGATATCTTGATTGAGGGAATGATTCATATGCCTGAATTTCTTCGGTGAAGGAAACCTTCACCAACAGCTCCATCAAGCAATAGAACTTGGCAGCTTCAGACACGTGGTGCTTCTAACTTCAGAGCCAAGGATATAAGAAAGGGTTTTTGGAATCTCCCCTTGTGTCAAAGGAAAGCCACTGAGGCCAGATGTATATCTGAGATGTCACTACATAGAGGTCTGGACAGGCCATTGCCTGGAACTATGAAGGTGATAAGTGGATTGTCTTGGAAACTCAAAGATGTTGGAGGTGGCAGAGTCATGGGATACTTGCCAAGGAAAGCTGCAGACCAGGTGTGAATCAGTCCAAGAGAAAGAACTATATTGCAGTCAGCAAAGGTGAAAGGACTTGGAAATCTGAAGAGCTATTTGCTATCAGATGGAGATGCAGAATTTAGAGTTTGTAGTGCTAGTTGTTCTTACTTTGGTGCAGTATTTCCTCACTGTGTACCCTTTCCTGCATTGTGAGATGGTGACATAAGTTCTGTACCATTGCATGTGGGAAGTATGTGACATTCTTTTTGATTCTTATTTTATGGGGGATTACACTTAACAGATTGCCATATATCCCAGAAGAGCCTCTGGACTGGAAAACAGTGTTGAGATGGTTACAAACTATAGGGACTTTTGAAGCGGACTGAATGCATCTTTGAATTATGATATGGCTACACGCCTATGAACATGAGGAATACAATGTTGTAGTTTGAAAGAGAATAGCCCCCATAGGCTCAGATATCTGAACGCTTGGTCATTAGTCAGTGGTGCTACTAGACAGGGATTAAAGGTGTGGCCTTATTGGAGTAGGTGAGGCATTGCTGGAAGAAGTGTGCTATTGTGGGTACAATTTGAAGTTTCAAAATCCTATGCCAGGCTCATCCTCTCTGCCAGCAAATCACGATGTAGCTCTCAGCTACTGTTCCAACACATGTGTGTTACTATGCTCCCTGCCATGATGGTAACGGACTAAGCCTCTGAAATGGTAAGCAAGTCACCACTTAAATGATTTCTTTTATAAGCGTCCCTTCATAGCAATAGAACAATGCTTAAAACATACTTTCATAGTTTACTTAATGTGGCTTTTGCAATAGAAACATGTCTGAAAGTATTATTTATATATATGCACAAAAATACACTAAAGTCCAATTATTACTACATTTTTAGATGAGTGTATCCATCCTGTTTAGCTCTTAAATTCCAGTAAGTATGGTAATAGGCCAGAGACATAGGATTTACTTTCATAAATAGCAGATAAATTGTACCATGTAATGTCTCAAATTCATTACCCTAAAATTTAGAGATGTTAGTTTGCCCTCTTCATCTTCCTGGGAAAGATTGCTTTTTCGTTTGTTTTGGTTTTCAAGACAGGTTTCTCTGTGTATCCTGGCTGTCCTGGCTACACAGAGAAACCTTGCAGACTGGGTTGGCCTTGAATTCACAAAGGTCCACCTGCCTCTGCCTCTCTCATGCTGGGAATGAAAGCATGGGTTACCAATGCACAGCAAGATTGCTTTTTTTTTTTCATTTCCTCTACCTGGATCTTCTGTAGCCTTCATATTCCTCTTAGCTTGGAATCCTCTTTATAGGACCAGGATTATATTGATTTTCTAGTTGTACAGGGTACTTAAAAATGCTATAGTAATATATGAAAAATGCATGGCTTTTACTTGTGAAAAGATTAATAACAATTGCTTTTATCTTTTGACAAATAAGTTTTGACAAATTAGTAATAGACTAGTTTTTAATTCAATATCTAAATAACACTAAATTGGATCGTCATTATTTTAATGCTGAAGTAAACATTCCTGGGCAACTCAACCAATTTTTTTTAAAGTTATGACTCCATGAATAAGTAAATGCAGAGTGTGAATGAAAACAACTTTAAATTATGCTATGCAGACAACTTTAAAAGAATTTTAGAAGAAAAGGAGAAGATAATGAACGAGCAGAATTTAATTTTGAGGGTTTTTATTTCAATTCTGCATTGGGCTGGAGGCCAGATTCCTAATTACTTCTGTATATACAGTATAAAAATTGCTTAAGGGATGCTGGATGAATTTTCCAAAAGACAATTAAAGATTCTCAGTTGAATAAAATAATTTTTTTCCTGATAAATTTTGTGAGTGTGGTGGTTTCCCTGAATGGGTGACATTCTGGACAATCTATTGAGAGGTGCAGTTCATGACAAAAGTAAATGTGCTTTTTGAAGATACTGGGATTAACTTATTTAATTATTTGTTCAATTAGCTACATTTGCAAGATTTATAAACCTTAAATGTTAATCTTAAAGCCTTCCCTTTCTGCATATTTTAATGGCTCTGGTGTTCCTGTGGCTTTGCTGAACTCCTCAGCTATTGCGACTTCATAAGAGCCTTTAAAATGCACAGTTGCCCAGGTCCTGCCTGAGAAGATTCTGATTTAATTGGTTCAAGAAGCATTCTGATCATTGAGATGTTTAAAAGCTCCCCAGGTAATTATAATGTCAAGGTAAGGTTGCAAACCACTGGATTTCGGGGAAAAATACCAGCTCCTATAGAAGAGTCAGTAAATTCAAATTAAATCAGAGTGAAGCAAAGGCAAAAAGGAGAGAAAAGTCCATGAAGCATGCACTTTAAAAGCATGTATTGTCAGTAACACATCACTGAGCAAGACTGCTAAACTCACTAACCTGTTTTTGTTACAATGTTCCTGGTGCAAAAAAAATGAATTATATTGTAATAAGAACAGAAATCCATTTTACAAATTTTGAGATTTTTAATAAGTAGATATTATATAATCATATGATTCTCTGAGAGCATAAGAAACTATTGATTTATATTAGATTGGCCAGCTGTAAGTCAGCAGCAGGTTTTTTTTTTCTTTTCTTTGTCATTTTCTTTTTGAAAATGCGTTATTTCGACTTCTTTTTTTTTATTGCGAAAAGAAGAAAAAAAAACATAAACAAAAAACAAGTTTCCACCTCCTCCCAGCCTCCCATTTCCCTTCCCCTCCTCCCACCCTTCTCCCCCTCCTCCCACCCTTCTCCCCCTCCCCCCACTCCTCTCCCCCTCCCTCTCCAGTCCACAGAGCAGTCCTGGTTCCCTGCCCTGTGTTAAGTCCTAGGTCCTCCCCCCTCCGTCCATATCTAGGAAGGTGAGCATCCAAACTGGCTAGGCTCCCACAAAGCCAGCACATTAAGTAGGATCAAACCCCCCTGCCATTGTCCTTGGTGTCTCATCAGCCCTCGTTCGCCATGTTCAGAGAGTCCGGTTTTATCCCATGCTTTTTCGGTCACAGTCCAGCTGGCCTTGGTGAGCTCCCCGTAGATCAGCTCCACTGTCTCAGTGGGTGGATGCACGCCTCGTGGTCCCGAATTCTTTGCTCATGTTCTCCCTCCTTCTGCTCCTCCTTGGGACCTTGGGAGCTCAGTCCAGTGCTCCTGTGTGGGTCTCTGTCTCTATCTCTATCCATCACCAGATGAAGATTCTATGATGACATGCAAGATATTCGTCAGTATTGCTCTAGGATAGGGTCATTTCAGGTTCCCAATCCTCAGCTGCCCAAGGAACTAACTGGGAACCTCATCTTGGGCACTAGGGAGCCCCTCTAGGGTCAAGTCTCTTGCCCACCCTAAAGTGGCTCCCTTTACTAAGAATTGTGGTTCCGTGCTCCCCTATCCACCTTTCCTTTATCCCAATTCTCATGTTTCCCAGGTCCCCCCTCCTTCCCTTCTATTAGTGGTTTTAATTCAGTTTCTTTCTCTTTCATTTTTTACTTTAACTGATTATTTGTGGATTTTCACATCATGCATTTTGTTACCACTTACCTCCAAGTCCCCTCACATCTGCCTTCTGCCCTTGCACCCTCCCCCTAAAACAAAACCAAATTTAAAAGAAAAACCAAAACAAAACAAAGAAGCAAAACAAAAACCAAAAGAACAATTTTGTGGAAGATGCAATGTAGCCTGTTGAAACTCACAGTTGACCCTTTAGTCCAATCATCTTTAACTGCAAATGGTCATTGCCAGGAGTAATTGGTCTGACTCCAGGCTTCTGCTTTCTGCTACACAACAGATAATGGTATTTCACTTCCGCTCCTCTGGGATATTCTGTTATCCCATGTCATGGAGAGCCTGCTGTTTTGGATCTGTAGGTAACTCTCCTTCACATGTTCCAGCAGTTCATAGGTTCAGGGGATGCCAGGATGGACCAACTCATAGCCCTGGTTCTGGCCCTGGCAGGTAATTAGGTTGGTCAGCTCACTAGCTTTCTCTCCTAGTCAGTTACTACCAGGATGAGCTCTCCAGCACTGCCTTGATTAGCTCACCCAATACAGCCTACATCAAGGAGCTGGGCCAGTTCTCTTGTTCTCGGGCCCTCATATCCAGGTCCCCCCGACTCACATTGCCAGGAACAGATCGACTGTTTAGCCCAGGCAGGGTTCAGGACCCTCTCTCCTGATTACTGCAGGGAGAATATGAGAGGGACAGGGGCAGGGCGGGACGGGACGAGCAGAGTCTGCTGTCCTGCTCTCAAATCCTCAGGCCTGGCTCACCTGTGGACCTGACAACTAGTTCAGCTCTACTGAACTGCATCTAGTGTAGGGCAGGGCTAGTTCTCACCCTTTTGACCTCTGGGCCAGCTCTCTTGCTTGCCACAGGTAGCAAGTGATAGAGGGGGAGGGTGTCTTTCCCTTGCCCATGCCACCAAATGGCAGATTAAGGGGACAGTTAAACTCTGTTGTTCTCACACCCTCAGGGCTGGCTCCCTGGCATCACAGACAACAGGGTCAGTTCTATTGTGCTGCCCAGGCAGGAAGCAAAGTTTGCTTTCTCATGCACTGCAGCCAGTGAAGGTCAGGGCCCAGATCTCCTACTCTTGTGACCCCAGGGTCAGCTCCTTCACCCACTGAAGGTGGTAATAGATGGGGGACATTTTTCCTTTACCAATGCCACCACATGGCAGACAAGAGGGACAGGGTCAGCTCTCCTGCTCTCATGCCCTCAGGGTCCACTCACCTGTGTCCTAGACCACAGGATCAGCTCTAATGTGCCTGCCTGGTAACATGCATGCCTATGGAGAGGGGGCAAACTCTCTCCTGAGGGGTTGGGCCAGCTCCCTGTTGCAATATCCAGTGAGGAACAGGACCAGCCATTCCAGGCCAGTGATTGGCTCAACACAGCATGGTTCCAATGATCCCTGTGCTAACACTGGTCATGGACATCCACACAGACGTGGACCCAGACATGGTCCTCAGCAGCAGCTCAGGTCCAGATGCCACCATGGCCCCAGTAGCAGCTCTGGCAGCAGCATGTCCCCCAGGGAATCAGCATAGTCCCAGGTGGCTAGCCAGAACCCTGGCATCCTCAGAGCCCTTGGTGGCAACCGGAGTCACGGACAGGACCACAGACCAAGACATGACTCTAGGTAGCAGTCATGTCCTGGACATCCCCATGGCTTGAGGTGGCAATACCAACAACACAGATCAGCATGGCCTTGGGTGCCCCATGGTCTGTGAATACAGACATGGTCAGAGGTAGATGAACAGACCGTGGTCCTCCAAATTGGCCCTGGGTGTTGACAACAACTCAGATCAGTACTGCTGTAGGGCAACATTGATTCTAGTTTTTGGTTATATGTATATATATGTTATTTCTTAAACAAAAAGAGTCTATCAAAAAATTAATGATTTCAGAAAGCAAATTTTAAATATCTGGGAAAACAAAGCTGCAATAAAAGAAGATTCATGGTTTTTTACTAGACATAAGGAAAACTAGGAGAACAGATACTTAGCTTCATGATATATTTTTTAAAGAGTAAGAGAAATACCATTAAGAATATTAGACAGATGCTACGTGTGGTGGTGAAAGCCTTTAATCCCAGCACTTGAGAGAGACAGAGGCAAGCAGATATCTGTGTATTGGAGGGCAGCCTGGTCTATATAGTGAGTTCCAGAACAGCCAGGGCTGTTATGAAGAGAAATTCTGTCTTACAAAACAAAAGCAAAAAGAAAGAAAGAAAAAAGTATTAGCTAAGTTCTTTCAAATATCAAATTATGAATTGTTTCTAAAATTTCGAAACCACAAACATAGATTCAGAGCTTCTACATTGGTATTCAAAAGCCCATATATATCTTATTATGATACTAAATATCTCATAAACAAAAATAATGACTAATAATAAGAATGTACATGTCTAAGCGCTATGATAAATTAAACCAACAAGAGGCCACTAAATCTTCATGCTGAAATTAGATTTGTCTTATGAAAATAGTCAACTGTCTAAAGTCTTATCTCCAAGGTGGAGTAGAGACATCAAGAGATACCAAACCAAAAGTAAAAGTTCTCTGCAGCAAAAAAAATAATAGTCATAATAATCTATCCCATGCATGTAAGGAGGGGTCATAAAATATTAAAGTAATAAAATATAAAATATTTCTATATTATGAAAAATATTGGTGAAATTAAAAGAACTCATTCACAATTTAGAAGGTTGAAATTTCATTTAAGGTGGAAGAGAAGAGAAGTTAAAAATATGGCAAATAGTCTATTTAAACCTAAAAAGAAGTCTATTAACATCAGAAAAAAAAGTAGAGTGCTCAAACATAGTACTCTTAAAAATGCCATCCTTTGTAGTCCAAATGCAAAAATATGCCAAATATTATAAAAAGTCTTACAGAATGCATGTCCAAAACCAATACTATTATCCAATTGATATTAAGAAAGATCACCTGTGACAACAATATAACTTATTCTTGCAAACCTCATATTAAAAGTGACAGAAATAATGATACTAATAAAATGTAACCACTGCTCCAGCCTATCACTCTTTAAGTACCTGGTTAGAAAGCAAAGCTCTCATTATCCAGAGATGTTCAAAATCAGAAATTTCTGTGAACTAACTTAGCAGGAAAGTCAATGAATAAACAAAAAAGATATTTAAGTATATTTTTAGATACCTAAATTTTGGAAGGAAATTTTACTTGGGTATGTATGTTCTTCTATAACCTATGGTATAATCAAACATAAAAATTAACTAGAGGGCATATAGTTGTGAGAGATATTAATCTGAAGTTAACCTGATAGCAGTATAGATGGTAGTGTTTAAGAAATATTGAATAACTTGTCCTTTCTCCTTGTATAGTTATGACAGGCAGACTTATGGTCTTTTGTCCATTAGATTCTAAATGTGCAATGCTTCTACCCAGATAATACACATTTCCTTTTTTTTTTCCTGAGGAGAATGAGCTATTATAGCTGTGCATTTTTATGCTATAGGATAAACAATAGTAAACTCTCTTGGCAATGGTTTGTTTCAAGCTGTAAAATGTTTACATTCTTAGTTCTTTGCTGTTCATTATTACTGTTACAGAGCCAGGGAGCCATACTGAGCCAGAAGAATTTTTGGAGGACATTTAAAATACACATGTTCTATTCTGAGACATGGAACCCTTATTGTCGTTAGAGTAAACTCTCTAAGGATAAACAACAAATAACCCTTTGTCAATGTAACTTATATCACAATCAGACAGATCTGTGGAAGGGGAGAGTATACCAAAGTAGAACTTAAAAGCAGTATCTGAAATGAGAGAGTTAAGTTGCATTTTGAAAAAAATAGTTTTGATAATTATATTAAAAAGTAAAAATCCAACTTCACATAACACAAGATATTAAAATTTAGCTTTATATAATGTTCCAGTGTAAGCAATTTCAAAAAACTCAAAGAGTAATATTAATGCTATTTCTTTAATTATTATTATTATTATTATTATTATTATTATTTTATTACTTTAAAAAATACCAATCCAAATTCCCACTTCCTCCTTTCCTCTTACTTCCCTCCCACTCCCTCCACACAACCTTTCGCTAATCCCCCTCCAATTTTAAGAGAGGGCAAGGCACCCTGCTCTGTGGGAAGTCCAAGGCCCTCCCCACTACATCCAGGTTGATCAAGTTATATATCCAAAGAGAATAGGATCCCAAAAGGCCAGTACATGCAGTAGAGACAAATCCCAGTGCCATTGTCATTGGTCCCTCAGTCTGCCCCAACTGTCAGTTACATTCAGAGGGAGTAGTTTGATTCCATGCTTGTTGATTCCCAGTCCAGTTGGAGTTGGTGAGCTTTCATTATCTCAGGCACACTGTCTCAGTGAGTGAACCCCTCATGGCCTTGACTTCCTTGCTCATACTCTCCTTCCTTTCACTCTTCAACTGGAACTTAGTAGCTCAGTCCAGTGCTCCGATGTGGGTCTCTGTCTCTGTTTCCGTCTGTTTTAGATGAAGGTTCTATGGTGATATTTAAGATAATAATCAGTCTGACTACAGGGTAAGGCCTGTTCAGGCTCCTTCTCTATTGCTTAAGGTGTTAGCTGGGGTCATCCTTGTGGATTCCTGAGAATTTTTCTAGAGCCAGGTTTCTTGCTAACCCCAAAATGGCTCCCTCAATCAAGACATCTCTTTCCTTGCTCTTATATCTGTCCTTTCTATTAATGCTATTTCTACAATGCACGTGATGGCAAAGGCCTTTGCCATGTCCAACAGAGAAAAATTATTAAGGTATCCCTCATGTGTATTTCCCCCATTGACTAATTTTTTTTTTATTTTCAATGCAATTTTTTTTGAAGTTTAGTGGAAAAGTAAAGCCATTTCAGTAAAATGCAATAATAAGTTTGTAAAGAAATGCCTTAACTGTACTCTAAGTCTCATGGAGAACACCTATAGAAAGAATAAAATTAAATCATGCTTTTTCTACAAAGTGTGAACAGTAGCTCCTAAACCTTTATGTGCAGAAATGGGGATTTTAATGGGTTTCCATGTATCTTAATTTCTCCTATCAACTTTCTTCTCCAAAATTCTATAAATTCTATTTTTAATTTTATGCGGACATATTTTTCTTTGTTCTCTAAATATAATTAGGTTTCTAATATTTTGTCAAAGATTATTTCTAAAATGTGAAAACATAAAGACCATGTATATTATTATAAAATTATAAGTATATTTTACTGTAGAACCAACTATGATGTTGGATTTACATTTAATTTCATATTTGTTCACCCACAAGGTACCTCTGCTACATTAAAGGAGAGTGTTCTGGTTTAATATTCAAATGCATTCTCTTTTCTTATGTTCCACTGATGTCTTAACTTCAAATAACAATATAAAAATTAATAAATTTCTTGAGTTTTCAGTCATTTCTTAAATCTCTTCCTAATGTAAAGATCTGTTTATACCCCCCCCATGTGAACACATAGCCCCTCCAAATGTAGTAGAAGGCAGTTCAATCTGACTGGTAGAAAAAATGAGAAACTTCTCTGCGAAGGATCAAACTTCATTAATGTTTTTCTTTATTCATTTACTTTATATTTTATATAAACTTATATACCCTGTGCTTTACTTATATTCCCTTCATGAGAATCTTTTGATAGATTTGAGATTTTTGTTTTGCTTCGTTTGTTTTCTGGAGGTCTTTGGTACAGAAAAAAAGTAAGGGGAACAAGCAACTTGGAGCACTAAATTCCAGTTGAAAGAAATATTGGAATGACAGAATGCAAAAGGAAAGCGAGAGTAAATTTAGATATCAAGTATATTGCTGCTACCGACACAGGTGAAAGGCCAATATAGTATAAATAGCTACTCAAAAATATTTCATTTATTTTAGCAAAATGCTTACATGTACATGGGAGAAACTAATAAAAGATCAATTTCACCATAGAAAAAGGCAAAGCTGAGATTTTATAGGATAAAGCAGATAGAGAGTGTTTGAAAAGGAAAGATATTTTACATTTTTTCTTAAAGATATTGCTTAATCAACTGGCAGCAAGATGGGTGGTGTTGATGTCTAGTAACTGAAGGGAACCACAATTGGGGCAAAAAAAAAACCCACAAACACTCACAATTATAAATGTACACAAAAGAAACTTTACAATTTGGCAGGGATAACTGTGGGTTCTTTCACTTAAAGAAAACATATGTGTGGCCAAGAAAATAAAAATTGAGATGGTCTTCTGGAATTCTAGTAAGGGCTTAGGAAAGCAGAAGCTAATTCTGAATCCTATGTTATCCATAGACAGATAAAATGCAGTAATTCGCAATTTAATTTTTATTTGCAGGGAAAAGGAGAGTAAAAGGAAGCTGGACATGCCATTGTCTAAGCAGAAGTGATAAATCCTATCCATCAAAAAAAAGTGAACAGAGAATATCTTAAGGGGAAAAGAGGGCTTTGTGACTAATGTTCTTAATTTCCTATCGACCTAGGCATGTGTAGCAAATAAGATATGAATCTTCAGTAGGCCGTGTCTTGGTTTTCAATTGATAGCTAAAGAACTCAGACACACTGAGAGTAGCTATTCAAATCATAATGCTTAGCTATTTTTGTAAATGAAAATGAGTTTTACCTTTCTACCATATGAAATTTGAATGACAATGATGATTGAGGTTGAAAACGAAGCAGAGAAATGTGTTTGAATTTTTTTTCAATAAAATACTCAAGTTAATATCTTAAGCCAGGCATGAGTGGCTTGACTTACCTTTGATGACCCTCGCTTCATATACATCTTGTGTTAGAATTCTCAGCATGTTCATAGTGGATTCTAAATGTCAAAGACCTTACAGCTACTATTATACACATTTTATAGCCAAACAAAGTAATCAAAGATAGAAATGTTTAGAAGGAAATGAACTGATAGTCCTGCCATCATCCTGGAAGTTTTTCCATTTTTCAAACTCAGAGAACAGGAATTGAACTGAACCTATTCTGTGATCATCTAGGTCTCAGAACTTGAACTCCATTTCTGAACTTGTAGAAGCCCTCAGCAAGTGCATCTTTCCACAGATCAATACCACTCTTGGTCTAGTAATGAGAATGTAACAAAGAAAGATGAGAGACTAGATTTGTTCTCTTCCTATTGACACCGAGTAGGCTCCGCACTGTCTTGGCGAAGCTGCTGTCTCTCTCTCTCTTTTTTTTTTTTTATCAGAAATACAGCTTTGGTTCTCGTGGAAAGCATGTCTTTTCACAGTTGTCTATGTTATACACACTTTTGGCTTGTATGGAGTCTCTGGTGATTCCAATAGAGTTATGTGCTGAAATAGGAATGGATTACAAATATTGATATCTATATCTTCCATATATATATATATATATATATGTATGTATGTATATATATATATATATATAGTATCGTATGTGTTGCTCCTTTACATGTCCCATTGCCTCATATGACTTTACATATGAAGCTCAAATTCAGCAATGAAACTACTTAAATTTTGCACAACTTGGATACTGTAGTATTGAAATGAGGATGTGATTTTTTTGAACTCAGAAAGTTGTGTGGTGGGACATGACTCATGCTGATAAAGCTGGTCTGTTGGACATGTCTAATTCTATATGTGAAATCTGATCAGTAAAAACAAAAGAAGAAAGAAAAGCTTTTCAGGTCTTAGGCCTAAATGCTTTAGAATCAATAGGAGTAAGAATACGTGCAGGGCGGTCCTCTCCCCTAGTTAATGTTTTAGCTTTGTCAATATATACAGCCGGAATGCAGGCAAAGAGTTTATATTCATCTATCTTCATTTAAAAATCACAGTATATGAAGGTTTTCTATTGGTTAGAAATTTTGTTCTTCAGAATAGCAAGTTATACCTACCTCTTCTACACGTGCCCCCCCCCCCAACACACACGTGTGCTTGTGAGAGAGATGTTTGACTTCCTCAGTGGATATTGAAATTATTTTTATCAAGTTATTTGGTGAATATATCATCAAAACAAGTGAAGAAAAATATTTATATCGGGTCAGAGTATTCCCCAACTCAGAAGCACGATGGCTAATAGATTATTATATTAAATTACCATATGCTTATTATAGACATTATGATAGATATAAAAACCACCAATAACCACACCCCTTTCTCTGCTCTGTAATAACCATTTCATTTTTATTGCAATGTTTTAAGTGTTAACACTTAATATTTTTATAGGAGTAATATGATATTCTCTTATTTTGGTAAGATTCAATTTTGCAAAATCATCTATTACTATAAGAAGAAAATAATTACTTAAGCAAAAAAGTACCCTAGAAAGTATTTATTTCCTGGCCTATGATCTGCTTTGGAGCTACATTGTGATCATGAATGAAAATCAAAATAAATAAATAAATGAATAAATAAATAAATAGTCTACCAATTTTTGAAAGCTTTGAGTATTGCTTAAAAGAAAACCCTCCTTGCTGTTTTTTTTTAATTTTAATTGTCATGTAATTGACTAATTCTACAGTAACTAGGATTGGGAGTAACTAAAAACCCGCTATGTTCCTAATGATGTTCAATGAGGCACAGGAAATGAATAGATGGATATGGTCCAGTTGCTAGAAAATAGTTGTTTGTTACTGACTTGTCTGAGAGGAAATGAACACTTTCATTTTTCAGTGACAGAGTATAAAGTGTTCCTCACTAGGGCTGTTCTAAAAGCTCCATGCCCCTTTGAATTCTGATAAGGAGGCAGTAAAGGAAAGCATTCAAATAATCTCAACTAACACAGGTTATTTTACAAGCTGGGTGTTTTTTTATTCCTTTATATGTAAATTTTCCCCAGACTTCAAACCAAAGAATTTCTGCAATCTGTATCACATATAACATTATCAGCAAGGTGGCATTTAGCTTCCTTTAAATGTTAATTACTAGGGGGACTAGAAAATTTGTGGACTTTGTAGGGATAGATCTCAGGGAGAGCAAATCAGTAGTTCTCAAACTTGGCTGTGCTTTGGAACTTTGACAAATAGTCCCCCCTCCCCCGGGTCCTGTTTTCAGGAGTTCTGACTTAAGTGGCCTGTGGTCCCAGTATCTCAATTTAAAAGTCTGCTTAATGACTCTATTATGCATTCGTGGTTATGGTCACAGAAAAGGAAAGGAATTATGGAGATGCAGTAAAGCAAACAGTTCCATTTCTTTCCCTGTTTTTCATTTTAAATAACTATTATAATACCCCTATTCAAATTATAAAGACTTGAACTATAACTGTTTGCTACCAATGTCAATATGAAATCTACTGCTTCAGTGTTGGCCCTTGCCCCCCCCCCCCCCATAGTACAAAGATAAAGAGAGACTTCATGTTCAAGTATGTATTTATGATAATATAGAAAGTTGGCTGACTTCTTCCACCTACTAACAATCTGTCAATACATCCATCTGTCTATCCATCCATCTACCAACCATCTACTAGCTTGCTCAAGGTATCAGGACTCATGGAGAAATTTACTAACTCCTTGGTAGTATTATTAATAGATATCAATAGATTTATTTTACTAAAGAGGCAACAAGCAACATACTAGCTAACACGAAAGGCAAGTGTTTAATCTTAAACTATCTCCTTCTGTATTATCAGATCTCCTCTCCATTCTTTTCCACCTTGCTTTGTGTCTTAGCTTAGGAATTCCAATTGAGAGAGAAGGGAACAGGTGCTGAGAGGAAAAGAAATGATAGTATTTATTTCCTTCCTTTTTGTAAGACCCCACTGATTGCCACTGTCCCTTTGCAAAGACCACATTTTTTTTCTTGCTCTCTCTGGTCTTTCTTTTGGTTTTCTAGTTTTGGTAAATGAACCTCCTTTCCCCTGATCCTTAGGGCTAAGTGAGCTCTGTATTTCTCATAATCTTCTCTGGATTTTCATAATGCTGACCACATCTCTGTTAATGATTTATTTAATAAACTGTACTTATATATTCCAGATAGGAAAATATATCCTTTCTTGGCAAGGAAAGTTGAAGTTAAATTGGTAGATCATGATTCTAAGCAAACTTAGCCAGGCAGAAAGACAGTATCACACTCAGATTTTGGAGTTTCTCTTTTTAAAGATAGGAAAGTAGAAGGGGGTGCTCTTTGAGATATCTGAAGCATAATAAAGGGATCATAAGGGTAACGGGAGGATGATTATAGAGGGTAATGGGAGGATGAATATGTATTAAAGTGTACTATCTACATGTTGTGATGATTAATATTGATTATCACCTCCACAGGGTCTAGAATTCCTAGGAGACAAGCCTCTGGGTATACCTGAGAGGCACCGTCAGTATTTGGTTGGCTTATGGGTATGCCTGTAAAAGATTATCTAGATTAGGTTCATCGAGAAAGGAAGACCCACCTTATCTTTGGGCAGTACTATTCTGTGTGCTGACATCCTGCGCTGAATAACAGAAAGTATGCTGAGTATCACCATTCATAGCTGTTTCCTGACTATGGACGCAACGTGATCAGTCATCATGAGTTTTTGCCACCAAGATATTCCTGGTATAACAGATTGTGACATCAGATTAGGAGCCCAAATAATATTTTTCTCTTTTTTCTTCCTTTTGCTACGTCATTTTATCTATATCCCAGAAACCAGAAAGGTAATTAATACATGTGTGACAATATCTCTTTATGAAATTCACTATTCTATACAATGAGTACATGATAACAAAATAGCTAATAATAGAAAACTGTGCTATGCTCATTGGTGATATGCGATTAAAGAATTCATATAAATGTGTGAAATCACCTGTAGTCCCTAGAGAGATCTTTTTCACAATCTTAAATAGACTGTATATGCTAAAAATTCGTAAATTTTTCAAGGACGTAATAAAGTGATTTAATCTTGCTACTTCCTCTTGATTACTATTACTACCTGCCTCCACACCCCACTGATTATTTATGTCTAATGCTTCCTAAACTAGCAGTTCACTTATAATGGACAGGACGTATAAAGAAGTAGAGGAGATAGTGATCCATTCATTTTTATTTTAAATGAGGAATTTCAAAGGTGAAAAGTTAAAAGACCTAGCACAATTAACTCTGGTGATCTAGGAAGCAATGATATTGATTTTCCTTCGGTATGCTACATAGTTCTTTACTGTTTTAATGAGTATCTATAAATTTAAAGTTCATCAAAAACACATTATAAAACTAAATTAGGAAATTGATTTATTTGGAATCCTTCATGCCAGGGTAAGGGGACCAAGTTTTTCAAGCTACAATGAATTTTCATTATCTGAGAGATAGGTACCTAATGTTGTTCACCCAAAAAAAGTGTCCCTCAACACCACTGCCACACTGCTCTAAGTACATACCCATGAATGCACACAGAACTCATATGCATGAACATGCTCTTGCATGGGAATCAGGCTCTGACTTCATCTTCATTTCTTGTTGGTCTGAGCAGTACCAATTTAACATTGGTTTGCCCTGGAAGCAAAGCATAGCTAATTGAGACTCAGAGACATTGTTTTCAGGAGGGGAGAAGTTCAAAATTCTGAGCTTCCTAGCCTTGCCACCCTGAGAGCTTTTGCAGAAGGTTAAGCTTTGTGTTCCTCTAAGGAACCTGGGCTCCTTATTGCTCTAGGCAGCTATGACCAGTCCCAGTGTGGACAGACTAATGCTTGTGTTTACAAAGATGATCTCACTCTTGAATCATCTCTTTGAGGTAAGCATGCGAAGTGGTGTGGTCTTTATGCAGATCTTGTCTAGGCTACAATAGTGGGTGGAACTCCCCGATCATGCCTAAAGACATTATTTAACAGCACACATTCTGATCCTCTGGCTCTTAAAATCTTTCCTTTCTTTCTTGAATGACCTCCCTGAGCCTTAAGATATATAGGGGTTGTGTTGTAGTTAGGCTAAATGGAGTTGGACACAATAGGGTCACTTATCCTTTACATTTTGACCAGGTTTGAGTCTCTGTGGTAACTTCTCCATCTGCTACAAAAAGAAGTTTCCTTGATGAGGTCTCTGAACTATAGTTAAATGTTGTATTGACTTAGATTTTGAAAATGGCAGTACTAGATTGTTCTCTAGGATCCATGTTCTGTCAAACCATTGGTAGTTGGCTATATTTACAGTACCATGCATGAATTCTTCCCTATTGAATGTAGCTTAATATATATAATATGTATATGCCACATTTACACAATTAGGAATGCATTATTAGGCTAGCAACTGTTGTGATTCACAAGCTTTACACTACTTTTCTCCCTTAGTACCTTGCCCAGTTTCTTCTGATACTATGAGAGTTTGCCCTCAAGAGGCGGCTTCTAAGCAGTACCTGCTAGAGTCCTCCAAGTTCTGTGTCTCTATCTACATGTCTTCAGCAACAGTGTCTTATCTTTAAGTTATGTGAGACCAACAAGAACAAAAGCAATAGTTTATATTGCTTAGAGGGTTTCTAATCTACAACTCAAAAGGTTTACCTTGCTTAGCGTTGGAGTTATTGTTAGTCTCTGGTTCCTGGAGGGGGATCATTATGAACTTGTATCACATAACTCAAACTACACACACACACACACACACACACACACACACACACACACCTATGTTTTAAGAAAAACCATGAGATATTATTTCCCTATGCCTTTAACAAAAATCTTTAGTGTTACTTAGCTCTCTTTGCTCCTTTCCTCTCTGTATTACACTCCTTCCAAACTCAATCAAGCTCATTTAAGTATACTAATTTTGGTACCAAACCATCCATAACTAATAACATAGATCACCATGAGTGAGCTAGCTGCATTTGAGTCTAAAAATATGTTGTTTAACAAACATATGATCTGGCCCATTTGTTGTAGCTTGTAGATTTCACATCAATGGCATCACTGAAAAAGAAAGTATAAAAGAACCAAAGGAAAATATCATTTGAAGTAAAAATAAACAGGCTATACAAAATAAATATCAACAAAGCCACAGAAATGATAGTGTGGTGGTTTGAATAGGTATGGCCCCAATAGACTCATATTTTTGAATGCTTGATCCATACATAGGAATTGTTTTAGCTAGGGTTTCTATTGCTGTGAAGAGACACCACGACCATGGAAATTCTTGTACAATAAAATATTTAATTGAGGCTGGCTCACAGTTTCAAAATTTTAGTCTTTATCGTCATGACGAAACATGGTGGCATGCAGGCAGACATGTGCTGGAGAAGAAGCTGAGGGTTCTACTTCTTGATCTGCAGGCAACAAGAAGCAATCTGCCTCCACAGTGACATAATTCCTTCAAGAAGGCCACAACACACAAAAAAAATCCAACAAAGCAACACCTTCACATAGTGCCGCTCCCTATGGGTCAAGCATTCATACACATAAATCTATGGGTGCCAAACCAATTGAAACCGCCACAGAGGATGGCTATAATAGAAGATGTGACAAATAGGAAGTCATTACAATCCCCAGATTCTGTGGGAAAAGGAGCACTCAATTGAGGCGATATGCAGCAAAGTGAAAGAGACAAATAAATGACTAAGATAAATTTCTTGCTAATATTGAGTTCTCGGTAAATATTTTTATTGTGATAGTAGTATAATTATTTCAGGTATGTAATTTATATGTTGCATTCATTATTTTAACCATAAAAGATTACATCAGGAAAAGGAATAGAATGATTGAAGTTTAGTTGTTAAAAAAAGAAAAAAGAAAAACCAGAAACAAGCACAGGACTTGAGTCATAGTAGAGCATGGTTTCTCTAACCTTATTAAATGCATCTTGGAAGCTCAGTGTTGAGTACTGCTTTTCTGAAACTTGTTAATCTATTTAAATTGTATTTATAATGTGTTATAAAGGATGCATTGGTTTTACTAAATCTGTGAGCTTATCAGTGTCCTAATAGCTTCCACTATTCCTTAATTCGCTAGTAAGATTTATGATGCCTGTCCTACTTTGTTTTTCTATAGTGAGATAAAATAGACAAACACCAACTTGAAGAGGAAATGGTTTGTTTTATATTACAACTTCAGGGGTGCCTAATCCATCACTGAGAGATGTCAGGACAGGAACTCAAGCAGGAGCAGAAGCAGGAATCATAGAGAAATACTTTGTGCTCAGTTGATTCTCATGGCTTGCTCAGCCCGCTTTCTTATAAAACCCAAGACCAACTTCCTAAAATGACACCACCCACAGTGGTTTGGATCTTCTCACTGCAATCATAAATCAAGAGAATGACCTCACAGACTTGCTTGTAATCCACTCTGATGGAGATATTTTCTCAGTTGCGGTTCCCTCTTCCCAAATATCATAACTTGTGTCAATTTGACAAACTACCAACCAGGTAATGGCGCTGAATGCTACACAGAGTGTAAGATGAAGCTTACACTGCATCTGCATTTTAAAGTGGATGTAATTATTCATCTGTCTTTCAATAGTGACAGAATCAGTCTCAAGTACATTCCACCCAGAGAAATAAGGCAAAATGAATCAAAGTAAGGCAGGTGTCTTAGGCTTCTATTATCGTGAAGATACACCGTGACCACGGCAGCTTTTATAACTGAAAACATTTAATTGGGGATAGCTTACAGTTCAGAGGTTTAGTCCATTATTGTCATGGTGGGAAATGATGGCATGCAGGCCAACATGGTGCTGGAGAAGGAGCTAAGAGTGCTACATATTGATCTGCAGTCCTCAGAATTAACTATGTCACTGGGCATAATTTAAGCATGTATGAGACCTCAAAGCCCACCCCCACATTTCTTCCAACAGGCCATACTTCCTAATAGTGTCACTCCCTATAAGGGTCATTTTCTTACAAACCACCACAGGACAAAGAAAGCATGCTGAGTAAGAGTACACCTAAAGCTATTTATATCAGCACCCAAATCCTGACTCACCCCTCTTTGTTCTGGTGATATGCCCCACTGCTGTTCTCCTCCCTAACTTGATGTGCATCTATCTCCTTGACACCAGAGAAAAAAAATCACAATAGGTAAAATGGCTATGCCTAATAATTCCCATAATATGAAAATTTTCTCAAAATCTTTCAGATAATTATGTCAACCTTGGTTAGCTATAGCTATAGAAAAAAGCAAAAGGCAATAATAACACATTTTCCTATAGTTCTTTACTTTTGATATGGACTGTCACTCAAGCCCATGCTGGCCTTAATACACAGTTATCTTTCTTCCTCAGTCACCTGGGTGCTGGCATTACAAATATGAAGCCCTCACCTGGTTTATAGGAAGCAAAAAAAAATAGACAGCACAAGGGAAACATTGAGAATAAGATAAAAAAAGTTCAAGTTCCAGATAATTAAATTTTGGTATCCTCATCACCTGGGGATGCCTATAGCCATTGTCCAGGAAGTCTCTTTTGTCATGTAGTCTAATATATCATATTCTTTCCAACCTTGTTTCCCCTCGGTTATCCATGTATTATCAAACCATTGCATGAAAATACATAGTCCTAACTGGAGCTCCAATCTCAAGTTTAGTTTCCTAGATCATATAAAATTATTATCAAACTTTTTTTATGTTTTCCTCTTCTTAACCTCTTATATAAGTCAGTAGGTATAGCCATTTAGAACTGGCATAGAAAGGGTCCATTGCCACTTTCTGCCCTTGTTCTTGAGACTGGGCTGGTTAGAACTAAAAATCTCCCCATGGAAGCTGTTTTGGTAGACAAGAAGCTGAGAGTGCGGGTGAAAACTGAAAATATTGCACTAGAACAAGGTATTTGATAAGATTATAAATTGTTGATATTTTACATTCTTGGATAAAACTTCTATTTGTCTATCATATTGTATCTTTTTCATAGTTATAGCCCTCTGTATTTATTTTCATTATTTTGTATAGAAACTTTCCACAACTTTTACTTGTTTATAATTTTTCATATCTGTCTATTGGTTTAATGTGTATATAAAAAACTTAATATGACTAATGGCGCTCATTATAACTTTCTTATTCTTTAACAATCCGACTTCTATATTCCAGTGATGCTTATCTTTTTTTAACAAAAAGTAATGATCCACTGTCTTTTAAGTAAGGGCTTACTGTTTCAAGAAATGAACATTCTCCAAATAAGAGACTGACTCTCTTACTATGTATCCTCAGAGCATCTTGTACTTCCATTTACAGCTAGTACCATGGATCAATACTATTTGTTGGTAAAAGGAGGGAAACATCTATAAAGTTTATTCTTATCATTGTCTCTATGACTGTTTATTTTTCTATTTTCATTAACAGTCCGGTCATATCTATATATTTCCCCATAAACACCCTAGTCTTCTGCTTGTTCTTGTCCTCGTGTGTCAGGACAATGATAACTATATTCTTTTAAGAACATTTTTACCTTCAGTAGTTTTCATGGAATTTTGGACAAAAGGAAAAATTGGTTTAAGTGCCAAGAGGGTTACCACAAACAAACATATATATATATATGTATTTGACTAGACAAACAAGCTTCGATTACTTAGTATTAGAATTGCTTCAATAATATCAGGGGGATATGTTGAGTGGATTAGTTTCAGGACTCTGGTAAATTCGCCTTTGTTTCTCTGTAAAGTGACTCTAATTCAGGAAATTAAGCTTCCTCCTGTTGACTCAAACCATAATTCTCACCTCAAAGGGCATAAGAGAGAGTTTCTAATGCCATATTTGAATGAACATGATCCAGGAACAGAGATTTAGAGTACTCCAAGATGCATGTTCTGCTATAAAAGCAGTTTCATGGTGTTTTTCTGATAATGGAACAACAGATGTCATAAATAAAGGTGTTTTTCAAATACTCGGTGGAAACTTTAAGTTGGCAGTTGCAATGAAGTGGAAAGTTTACTGCTACATATCTCAGATGCTATCTGATGGCTCTTTGCCTTTTGGCCTGTGGAAGCTGGTTTTGTTCAGTTAATACAGTCTAAAAGGTTTATATCTACTAGTCACAATATATTAGGTTTGAGCCAAATGTGGGGAAACAATGACTATTTAGAGGGCTAATGATAAGCCAGAATTATTATAATTAGGACTTTCCGTATTGCAACCTCTGTACACCACTGAGGTTCTAATCAGGCAACAAGCCTTTGTAGACACCGATTCCTTACAGGAACTCTTGTTTATAGTATCTGTATCCCTGCTCTGAATGCGTAGATCATTTCCTCATTTTTGCAAATCCAGCTCTACTTGAAATGGGATAAAACTGTCATTTTTAATTTTAAATAGGATGGAAAATAGCTCCTGATATAAGACTTGGTAACCCCCCCCATATACACTTGTACAAAATTGCAAAATGATTCTCCAAGACAATATAAATTACAAAATCTTTGTTAGCTCACTGACTTTAGTCTAATCCAGAATTTTTGTATAGAAGAAATATTTTTCAAAGTGTATTCTACCAGTAATCTCAATATCAAACTGGAAGACTTCTCCCTGAGACTGTTCAAAATACTGGTTCAGTCTTGCTGCAGTTAAAATAAGCAAAATTCTTTGTGGGTCATGTATTTGTGAAAAGTACTTGGGTGGTAACAGATGGACATTTAAAAGCAAGCGAAATGATAAAACTGCCTCTGACACCTTGTAAAACAAATTGTACAAAAAGCATGCCAGTTGTGGGAGAGAACATAAGCTTCTTATTCACTCAGAATTTCCTGAGATAAAGGGAGAAATGGACTTGGAACAAAATTTAATATGAATCTGAAAAGATAAGGCATTTGTCTACAAGGAAGTTTCTAAACAAGGAAGGTACAGAGAAAATAGAGTATGAATCCCTGCCTACCCTTGGCACAGACCACAGATTCGACAGGGTCTGTACTGGCCCCAAAGTTTTTCAAAGATAATTGTGCTCTTGCAGCATCTCTCTGTATAAATGCACTCTTCCTGCCCTATAGCAGCCTGCCTGGTCTGGGAACACCATAGGAATTGACCCTTTGAAGATATTTCTTTTAAAGAGGTTTGTTCTGTTTATACAAGTTTTTCTGAGTAAAGGTCGGCTTTAAGTGGTAATTGTTTTGTCAATGTTTCCATACTATGGAACAAAGTGTGTTCTACTTTTACTGTACATGTGGATAATGTTTTCATGCAGAGTTTTTCTGTGTTCCTTATAGGTATTAGGATGCCTTTAGTTTGGGATATTTGATATTTTATTTGCAAAACACAGGTTGACAAAGTAGCTATTTGTTTATTGCTGCAATAACTGTAAAGAACTAGTCAGCTGTTACTCAGCTTGACATTTTGATTTTTTTTTATCACACCTTACACATATATACATTATATTAGTCATCTAAACAATTCTTTTAGAGCTGGGCAGTGGTGGCACACGCCTTTAATCCCAGCAGTTAGAAGGCAGAAGCAGGCAGAACCAGGATGGTGTTCGAGGCCATCCTGGTCTGCAAGAGCTAGTTTCCCAGACAGGCTCCAAAGCTACAGAGAAACCCTGTCTTAAAAATAAATAAATAAATAAATAAATAAACCGAAAAGATCCGTCTCAGGCTTTTATTTATTTTCAGAATACAAAGCCCTATAAGTATATCTGTGCACATTAAGGTACAATAACCAAACCAAGGGGTACAGGAAATGGGAAGGGCTATACGGAGAAAAGGGAAGGGTCAAGTGATGTAATAAAATGTATCTTGAAAGTTTTAAAATAAAAATATCATATAAATAAACTTGACAGAAAAAAGTAGAGTGATATTTTTGGAAGTTATCATGATTCCATTTGTAATTTTTAAAATTTGATTTTACAGATCAGTTGTTGATACTTTTGGATGACTATTTCATTGTTGGGTTTATTAGGTATTAGAGAGTATCCATTATAGTAGCAACCACCACTATATGTATCCAGGAAGAAATTTCCAGAAAAAGTCATGTTTTAAGATCCAGATAAGCATGTTTGCTACCAATTTGATTCCTCATTGTGCTAAATGTGACTTTGGGCCCATTGTTTATATTTTAAAGGCATTAAGGAAGGTGCCTGAAAACCATGTCATATTGAGTTAATGTTTAGAGTACTTATCTTTCCTGTGTTCCATTTATCTCTTTTTATTCGGATAAATATTCATTATCATATTTATCATTAAGTCATTAGTATATGACAACCTTCGCCAGAAGCTTATGTTAAATTCAGAATTGCTATCTTAAGAGGCAAGAAAAAGTAAAGGATGTTTGTCTTCTGTGAACCACATATTTTTGACCCACAAATGCTTACTTAACACATTCACATGACTGTAAACAAGGAGGAAAACAAATGCTTACCATCTGCACATGAAAACCTGTCCAATCATGGGAAATTGGAAATAATACATTTCAAAGATTCAATTGAAGAAATACTACAGAGGATTTGGAAGCAGGGTTAATACAACATCCAAAATAAAATAACAAAATAAAGCTAGCCCAAAATTCTTCCAAAATGCCTGAGCACAACAAAACAAAGTGGAAAAGTTCTTCTGAAGACTCTTAGGTGTATGTGCCATGCTTTGAAAGAAAATGGTTCTCAAAGGCTTACAGGGAGTAACACTATTAGATGTAGACTCATTGGAGTTGGTGTGACTTTGTTGGAGGAAGTGTGTCATAGGGGATGGGCTTTAAGGTCTCAGATGCTCACAGTCTTTTCCTATTTCCTTTGGATCTGGATATAGAACTCTAAGTTATCTCTCCAGCACTATGTATGCCTGTGTGTCATCATGCTTCCCACCATGATGACAGTGGACTAAATTTCTGAACTGTAAGCCAGTTCCAGTTAAATGCTTTCTTTTATAACAGTTGCCATGGCCATGGTGTCTCTTCACAGCAATAAAAATCCTAAGTAAGATGGGGGAGTTACATGTTGATTCAGAAGCAGAATATCATGAGGGGGGTAACAGTGGAAATATAATTTAATATATAATAAATAGAGTAAAAATGGAATTATTATTCATCTACCATAAGAGCCATCTTTCATAATTTAGTGTTTCCATCGTCCCAAAAGAAACGTTACAAATTACAGTCCTATTCTTGTTTTTCTCCTTCTATCCCCTGCCGTCTACTAATCTTTCTTTTTCTATGAATATATCTGTTTTGAACATTACACAAAGTAGTCTGGTTAACTAAACTAGCCTTTAGTTTCTATTTACTTGGTTTATATAAAATGGTTTTAAGGTTCATGTATGTTGTAAACTCATCACTGCTGATTAAAATTTCATTGTACATGCATACACACCCCACACACTTTTATATGTCCTTTAGATCATGATTATTTATTCATTTCATATTTTGTTTCTAAGAGATTCTTCATGTGTGGGAAAGAGCCATTGCTATGTTTATACCATAAATAAAATATAATTGTCATTCTATTAGTGCACATGTCTTCTTTTCTGGAATAAGATTATATTTTCTCATTAAATAACTAATACTTGACAGCATAAGATGATTTTTATGATGTTCATGGATGCTGAAAGTCCATATAGTACATAACAGAAATGACTTGTCTGCTATGATCTGAGGTATCTAGAACTCCATGCCTAAAGTTTTGAAAACAGCTAGATAAAATTCTAAAAAACTACATATAGCTGTTTTGTCATTTGACATTCTCATTTCATAGGGTCTTGGAGTAACTACACTTCTTATACGATACTTCCTGATTGTGAGCAAAAGGTATTGTAGCAAAAAGAAAAAGTTGCCTGTTGTTTTATGATCTAGCCATAGAAAGTGCAGAGTATCACTTCTGTGATCTTGACTTCACTGAAAGCTTTTAAACTCATAGTGTAGACAAAACAAAAAGCTTCCATTTTTAAGTGTCAAAGAGTTTTGAGACTGATTTCAAAACCATCATAATACAAAGGTTTATTTTGTTATGGGTGTAAACTTGCATCTTGAAATTTATTAGTAATGATTAACAGAAGTGCTTCCTGGTTATGGATATTTCTTCTTAACTTTTGGTTGTTGCTAACTGTTGATTAAAAGACATTGTAATAACTGTCATTTTAACAAGTGAGAATTTATATGTAGCAAACCATAGTCCTTATCCCCAGAAAAGAACATTCTGCTTCTCATTCCTTTGTTGTCATATTTCTATAGATAACTGTCACAACAGTTGCTTTAACTACTAAGCAAGGATTTATATATTTTTTCACTAAATCTTACTTTTCCTTCCCTGAGCCTCTAAATATATAAGCCAAATGAAATTCCTTTAACATATCCCAAGACTTCATTGATTGTTGATAAATTAAATATTTTTGATAAGTAATTTTGTCCAATCAAATTGATATTATATTTCATTAACTGTTTACATAAATATATACAAATACACACGTACATACACACACGCTAATGCACACAAATATGCACACAGAAAAACACATGATTCCTAAAGTATTATTTAAAAAAATCCAGAATATAACAAATGAGAATGAAAGTTTAACAGTGCATCAAAATACTGTGAGAATGGGAAAATAAGGTTTATTGGGCTGAAAAAAGAAATCATGAACAGCTTGTTGAAGAACGTAATTCACATAATGTATATTCACAATTTATGCTTACTGAATTTAGTAGTTAGCATAGAATTTCAAAATTATTATTTTCATATAATTTTAATTTTTTCATTCACCACCCACCCATATATACACTCTTTTTTTTTCTCTCTCATTAGAAAACAAACAGAAACTAAAACAAAACAAATGAGAGAAGGACAAAACAAACAAACAGGAAAAAGAGCCAAAAAATAAACCACAATGAAAAGATACAGGTACATGGACACACACTTTTGCACACAGCAATATCATAAAAACAAAAAAATGAATATATATATATATATATATATATATATATATATATATGCAAAAGATCAGTGAGGTAAAACAAAGAACAAAAACAAAGAAGAAGAATTGCAAACAAAGCATTATGAGAGAAAAAATACACTCCAAAAATGCCATTGAATACATTTTGTGTTGACATCTACTGCTGGGATTGGGTCCTGTCTCTAAGGGGGGTTTGTATCCCCGGTAAGATTCCTTCAGATAAAATAAACACTTCCTCCGGTGGTAGGTCAACTGGCAAGAGCTCCTGGATGAGGGATGGGGTTTGGATCCACTTCCAGTCTCAGTGCTGCCATCCCATCCAATATGGACCTGTGCGTGCCCTGTGCATACTGACATGCATTAGTCCTGCGGTGTCCAGTAAACCTTGTTTCCTTGGTGTTCTCCATCCACTCTAGATTTTACAATCTCTCCACATTCACCTCTTCTGGGTTCTCTGACCCCAGGCAGGAGGAATTTGATGGAAATATTCCATTTAATACTGAGTGTTTTTTGGCTATTTGAACTTCTTCTGTTGAGAATTCTCTGTTCAGCTCAGTGCCCCCATTTTATAATTGGGTTAATTAGCATTTTACGGTCTAGTTTCTTGAGATCTTTATATATTTTGGAGATCAGACCTTTGTCAGTTGTGGAGTTGGTGAAGATCTTCTCCCAGTCATTGGGTTGCCTTTGTGTCTTAGTGACAGTGTCCTTTGCTTTACAGAAGCTTCTCAGTCTCAGGAGGTCCCGTTTCTTCAATGAGGTTCTTAATGTCTGTGCTGCTGGGGTTATATGTAGGAAGTGGTCTCCTGTGCCCATGTATTGTAGAGTACTTCCCACTTTCTCTTCTATCAGGTTCAGTGTGTTTGGACTGATATTGAGGTCTTTAATCCATTTGGACTTGAGTTTTGTGCATGGTGATAGATATGGATCTATTTTCATTCTTCTACAGGTTGACATCCAGTTTTGCCAGCAAATTTGCTGAAGATGCTCTCTTTTTCCCATTGTATACTTTTAGCTCCTTTATCGAAAATCAGCTGTTCATAGGTTTGTGGGTTAATGTCAGGGTCTTCTATTCGATTCCATTGGTCGACTTCTCTGTTTTTATGCCGATACCAAGCTGTTTTCAATACTGTAGCTCTGTGGGAGAGTTTGAAGTCAGGGATGGTAATGGTTCCAGAGGATCCTTCGTTGTATAAGATTGTTTTGGCTATCCTGGGTTTTTTGTTTTTCCATATAAAGTTGATTATTGTCTTCTCCAGATCTGTGAAGAATTTTAATGGGATTTTGATGGGGATTGCATTGAATCTATAGATTGCTTTTGGTAGAATTGCCATTTTTACTATGTTGATCCTCCCAATCCAGGAGCAAGGGAGATCCTTCCATTTTCTGGTGTCCTCTTCAATTTCTTTCTTCAAAGACTTAATGTTCTTGTCAAATAGATCTTTCACATCCTTGGTCAGAGTTACCCCAAGATATTTTATGCTATTTGTGACTATCGTGAAAGGTGATGCTTCTCTAATTTCCCTCTCTGTTTCCTTATCCTTAGTGTATACGAAGGCCACTGATTTTTTGGAGTTGATCTTGTATCCTGCCACATTACTAAAGGTGTTTATCAGCTGTAGGAGTTCTTTGGTAGAGTTTTTGGGGTCGCTTATGCATACTACCATATCATCTGCAAATAACGAGAGCTTAACTTCTTCTTTCCGATACGAATCCCCTTGATCCCCTTATGTTGACTTATTGCTAAGGTCATGCTCAACTTCCTTAGCGATCAGGGAAATGCAAATCAAGACAACTTTGAGATACCATCTTACACCTGTCAGAATGGCTAAAATAAAAAACACCAATGATAACCTTTGTTGGAGAGGTTGTGGAGAAAGGGGTACACTCATCCATTGCTGGTGGGAATGCAAACTTGTGCAACCACTTTGGAAAGCAGTGTGGCGGTTTCTCAGGAAATTCGGGATCAACTTACACCTGGACCCAGCAATACCACTCTTGGGAATATAACCAAGAGAGGCCTTTTCATACAACAAAAGTATATGCTCTACTATGTTCATAGCAGCATTGTTTGTAATAGCCAGAACCTGGAAACAACTTAGATGCCCTTCAACGGAAAAAATGTATGAAGAAAGTATGGAATATATACATATTAGAGTACTACTCAGCAGTAAAAAACAAGGGCTTCTTGAATTTTGCATGCAAATGGATGGAAATAGAAAACACTATCCTGAGTGAGGTAAGCCAGACCCAAAAAGACGAGCATGGGATGTACTCAATCATATTGGTTTCTAGCCATAAACCAAGGACATTGAGCCTATTATTAGTGATCCTAGAGAAGCTAAATAAGGAGAACCCAAAGAAAAACATATAGGCATCCTCCTGAATATCAACCTTCATCAGGCGATGAAAGGAGACAGAGGCCCACATTGGAGCACCGGACATAAATCTCAAGGTCCAAATCAGGAGCAGAAGGAAAGAGAGCACGAGCATGGAACTCAGGACCTCGAGGGGTGCACCCACACACTGAGACAATGGGGATGTTCTATTGGGAACTCACCAAGGCCTGCTGGCCTGGGTCTGAAAAAGCCTGGGATAAAACCAGACTCTCTGAACATAGCGGACAATGAGGACTACTGAGAACTCAAGAACAATGGCAATGGGTTTTTGATCCTACTGCACTTACTGGTTTTGTAGGAGCCTAGGCAGTTTGGATGCTCAACTTACTAGACCTGGATGGAGGTGGGGGTTCCTTGGACTTCCCACAGGGCAGGGAACCCTGATTGCTCTTCGGGCTGAGGAGGGAGGGGGACTTGATTGGGGGAGGGGGAGTTAAATGTGAGGCGGTGGCGGGGAAGAGACAGAAATCTTTAATAAATAAATAAATTAATTAAAAAAATACTGAGTGTTCCTAGGTCTCTCAATCTCTGTACATTGCCTAATTTTGGTTCTCTGTATTTTCACTCATTTCCTGAAGGAGGAACCTTCTCTGAAAAGGGTTGTGCTAGTAATAAAGCAGAATGTCATTGCAAGTCATTTTACTGCTATGTTTCTTTAGCAAAACAGAATTTTGTATCCTAGTTTGATGGGTGATCTGGTCTCTGGTTCTCAGCTACCTGAGCACTGTCAGGCATGGGTTCAGTCTAATGGTGTGAGCCTTAAACACAAATAGTAAAAACAAGAAATAATTTAGTACTATTTTTTAAATCTAATAATATTTTAATTGATAAATTACTTTCCTTTGAAATTTGCCGCACAAAGAATAAGTTCTTTTCTCAGATACCACTTTGTATAAGTAAGTCTTAAATGAGTTTTAAATGAGAATATCAGACACATGTTCAATGAAATATGATTATCTCATCCCAGCTGAATGCCCATTATCATGAACACAAAAAAATATAGCACAGATGTGGTGAACTACCATTTATATTGTTAAAATGCCCATTTGATTTTAATATTATTGATACCTTCAGCAAAACATTCTTCTAAAGAGTATTCCTTACACCACTAAAATAATGTCAAACAATGTCATTTAAAAATAGTATGAAGATGAGCTTCATAATCATAATCATCTCATCTCCTCCGAGTTATTTATAGTTGAATGTTATTTTTACCTCTGAGGGAATTAAAGAATTTCTTTGGGAATTAAATGTACTGAGGAAGCAATAATCCTGTAAAGTAGGCTACTAAATTAGTTAGCATTAGCTTGCGTTTTATAGTTCAATATGGCACTCAAGAACTGAGCAATATACATATTTGAGGATATACATAACAACAGTAGCAGATAATACATAATGCTCTGGAAAATTTAGCCTATATATAAAATTAACTGATTGAAGCAAGTAAAGCCAAGTATCTTTAGAATTTTAAAGATTCAACAAATATTCTATGGAAAATACCATTTTATTAATTGATAATAGTTTACTAGCATATCACCTTGTTATTTAAAGCATTAACAATTTTTCTAAAATTGGCAGCATTAATACTAGCATTCTCATTTTGC
>NW_024544369.1:7500-38354 GCF_018167655.1 Microtus oregoni | reverse complement strand
CAGTGTGCCATTTTCAGGCAATCAAGACTGATTGCCAAGTTTGTATTGATGTCAAGTTGTATTATTAGCAAAGAATATGACAGCAAAGTATAAATGGTATCTCTGGGCCTGAGAGAGGAAAAAGACAAACTTAACCTAGTAGACTGAGAGGAGTGAGTGAAGCAAGTGGGGACTTGATCGGGGGAGGGGGAGGGAAATGGGAAGCGGTTGTGGGGACGAGGCAGAAATCCTTAATAAATAAATAAATTAAAAAAAAAAAAGAAAGTGGCTGAAGGTATAGACTCAAAATCTGAACTCAAATATGGTGGATTCCAGAAGCCTGAAGACACAAATAATCCAATCCTAGGAGGGCCAAGTAAGCAACTTGGTTCTGTTAGGAGAAATTATAACTGTAATATGAGTAGGGAGACCATCCTTTACCTTTTATGATTGCAGATAAATTTAATGAAGCTTAGTTTTTAAGGAAAGAAAGCTCGAAATAGCACAGCTAAGATAGGGAACATCAAGATTTATTTTCAATACTTAAGAGTTTCAAAACATAATGAAAAAAGAGTGTCGAAGTATTTGTAAAGCAGAAGAAAAATTAGAACAATATACTAAGAGTAAAATTATGAGAAAATATGAGAGAATTGAGGATGGTTATTCAATCTAGGAATGGAATCCCCACTTGTAAGGGATCAAGGGTGTTGAAAGCCTATAAAAACTGTATACTAAGAACACAAACATAGTCAGCGACAGTTGAAATTCACTACTGGTTAGGCCCAACTACATTTTTCCTTTTGTATTCCTTCATGTTTACTTGCTTCTTGTTCAACACTTTCATGCTAAAGATGAATCTCAGGATACCATGAATGCCCTGTGTTATATCACAGTGTCCCAACAGACAGTGTTTTACATGTGGTTTTGTATATGATCATGAAAATCTTATTTCAGAGATTCCTGGTGACATTGACAAACTTTGATTATTATTGCAATTCATGCTTGTAAAATTATAATTATGTTTTTACATCACATTGTGGTGGTTTTCGTTTTGATTATTTTTGTTATGTGCTACCTATTATATGTCAATTGAATTATAGCCATTTTCAACTTTTGAACTATTATAGATATTCAATCAATCAGCACCTGATAGTGGATAAACATGCAAGAGGGTTGCAATATTATTGCATTATGTCCTTTTCTCACTTACTATGCCCAGGTGGTTTAATTAAAAAAAAATAAGATCAATGTTTGTTCAAATTGTTTTTACTCACTAAAGAACACATTAAGAAAGACAAAGAGCTTTTTAATGATCATTTCTAAGTGCCTCTAAAGAGCTGTTAAATTGGATTATGAGGAGTGTTTTGGTAGTGACTGAAGTGTTATAAGAAGACAATACCTGCTTTGTGAAGTAAGGTAGATAAAAAATATTCAATGTTCCATGTTACTTTTCCTACACATGCTTTAATGAACCAGTGTGTATTTCTCTATTTCTTCATGAGATTGCCCACATAGTGGGCTCTTTGTCTTTCTTAAGGTGAATAATCTTGGCTTGTCTTCAGTTTGTGGAATGTGTTCACCTTGGCAAAACTGATTTGAGAAGAAAGACAATTCATAAAAAGCTTTTCATACTAAGGTTTAAAAACATTGATATTTATAACTTTTCTCGTTTCATATTAAGTCATAAATACCAAGATTATTCACTGTTTCACTGTTGTGAAACTTGAAGCTTTCCATTGAATTGTGCTCTCTCTCTCTCTCTCCCCCCCCTTCTCTCTGCAGTTTCAAAGGGTTTCTTTTTTTCTATTAGTTACCTGATGCTGGTTTTGACAGAAGTGATGAGCAAGGGATAGCTATTCATGAAGCTACAGCCAGTATAGATTAGTAGTTGACTGTATGCTTTGAAGGTAAAAAGCCCTGAGTTCAATTTTCAGCACCCTAATTCCACCAAAGGCACTGCCATAAAGTAAAATAATGGGAATTAAAGATAAATATAAGTAAAACTAGAGAAGAGAAGCAAAGAAAGAACAAATACACAGGGATTTCAATTTGATGATTATGAAGCTAGAGATGTGGCTCTGTAAATATACTAGCTGCTTTTTCCTAGAATCCAGGTTTGGTTCACAGCATCCACATGGTGTCTCACAGCCATCTACAGCTCTAGTTTTAGGGGAGCTAACACCTTCTGGTCTCCACAGGTATCAGGCAGAAATGTGGCATACAAACATACATGCAGGTAAAACAGTCACACACATAAATGCTAAAATAATACAATTTAAAAGGAATATAGGTATCTTCAATTAAAACTTATGCTTATGTACAAGTAGAGAATTCATTCAAATATATTTCCTGTATTGACACTAGTTCAACAGAGAGATTAAGTTGCTTATTTTCATATAATTTTTCATTTACATTATTAGTTATAAAATCAGAATAAATCAATTATAAAATGAAGCAAAATTAATGGTTTTCATTTTTGTTTTTAAATCTCCATCTCTAATTCACAAACTCTAATAAAAGATTGCTAATATAGTTCAAGAAACATTGAATATAAGGGTAGAATTGAACATCATTTAGCAAGAAGAATGAGCAGCAACTTTAAAAATATTGCTATTTAATAGAATCTCTACCTTTCAACCAAGTTATCATTCATTCATTATTATAAGTGATCTACCATTGAACTATCTAACCAGACATTTTCCTTTTTAATTACTTTTGTTCATACAATACTTTGATCGTATTCTTTCTCCTGTCCCACTCCAATATTCTTCCCACTAACTTTAAGCTCTCCCTGTCTCTCCCTCTTCCGCCCCCCCTGGAAGAAACACCAATCCAAAGGAGGGGTGGGTAAACCCAAATAAAAACAAACAGGCAGACACAAACAAAAGAAGGAAGGAAACTAATAAGAGAAAAAGTCTTACCAAAACAGAACAAAACAAAACAAAGGTGCTTACAAAAAAACACCAACAACAAAAACACGGAACATTTTGTGTTGGTCCACTACCACTAGGCATGGGGCCAGCCGTTGACTGTGGTTGACAGACAGTGATATTCTATTGAAGGAAGTTGATTTTTCCTTTGCCAGCAGATATCGGATCATGATAGCTTCTTGGTTAGGAGCTGGACTATATGATTTTTCTATTTTTGAAATGAAAATTACCAATTACATTTTAATAATCAACTTGCAGAAAAGTTCATGTTATTCTCTTAGTATTATTATGCTTCCCTTAAACATGTTAGCTACAACCGAGCAGTGGTGGTGCACACCTTTAATCCCAGACCTTGAGAAGCAGAGGCAGGCAGATCTTCATGAGTTCAAGGCCAGCCTGGTTTACAAAGTGAATTCCAGGACAGAGAAGCCATATTTTGAGAAACAAACAAACAAACAAAAGTTAAATCCATCCTTTGGGGTGCCATTCAGAAAAGCATTTGTTTTTGTTTTGTTTTTAGAAAAACTAAGTGAAGGTGACAGTTTTAGCTCACTGAGAATTATTTTGACTCACTATTTTTAAATAACAAGCCACTGGAAGAATGAAGCATAGGAGATAAGCTAGATTTCAAGCTGACAATGCAATGAAACTTTACCACATAGGAACAAAATGAGAGAGGTCCATTGAATATTTTTATTTCCTCAACTGGACTTTCAATGAACATATTGGGTCAGAACTAAAACATTTGTGTTGCCATACGTATACAGCTACACATTAATGTATACATATAGTATATAATGACTACAGAAAGTTTAAAAGAACACATTTACTAAACATTTTTCTAGACTTTTTTTTTGAAAACTCAACACTGCTCAATTTATTTTTCTATGAAGCCAAAAACTAATAGTGAGTAATTAGGTTATCATCATAATCATTATTGAAGCAGGATGCTAGCTAGCTATAGGAGCTGTGTAAAATATATTGACTGCCTTCCTCCAGAGTAATTGCTGGACCAAGCCTCTTTGTGCCCATAATCAATTTTAGCAATAAATGTTCTCTAGCTTGAAGCACTTTGTCCCACAAAAACTCAAGAGCTCTTTGAAAAAAATGATATTTCATAAAGATTTTAATCATTGATGTCTTTGTCTTGTATATGGACAAGTATTGATTCATTGTCAGTTTTTAATCACCTCAAATCTCAGCTAACACAAACACTATTATTTCAAGTATACAGGTATGACACAGCAATTTTCTTTTCTTTGATAAAATTCCTCATGTGTTCCTAGGTTGCTCTGGGTCGACAAAGTAGATTTGCTGGTTGTAACTATGCTTTTTTTCTGGATGCCTAGTTGCCTCCTAGTGTGTAACACTCTCCTATGAGATAGCTAGGGCAACTTGTCTCTCTTTCACACCTCTCATCTTCTCCAAACCTGGCTCAGGTGTGTTTCGACAGAAAAAAAAATTCACACAGAGTACAGAAAAACTGGTCTAACCCTTTTGAGGCCAACATTTGGAAGTAGGATGCAAACCTCTCTGATGCATTTTACTTGTCAAAGCAAGTCAGGGGCTGACACAGATTCAAGAGGCAGGAAATGAGGAAGAGAAGAGCAGCGAGACCACATTGAAAAGGGCATGGGCTCATTAAAGGATGAAATATTTGGACCAATTTTGTTGTTAATAAACCATTTAGAGCAGATGTTCTTGCACAATGTAGTTCCCTTGCCAAGTAATATTTTCATATAAGAATAGCCTCTAAACAATGCCAATATCAGTCTTTCTGAAATAGTATAGTTAGTTAAAACATAATTAGTTAAAACATGTCTAATTTTATTAAAATTAAAATATGGCTTAAGTGTATCAAAATTAGAAGCCATCTTTAAAAGTCTAAAGACAATAGATGTGTGTCCATATTTCTTTGAGTGCCATAACAAATATTCTCTGATGTAGTCTCTTATACATCTGTAATGTGATCATTTTCTGCCCCTCAATAGAACCTATGCTTAAAGAACTGGCTTACTGCGATTAGGGTAATCATAAAATGAAATTTGATCCTAGCATCTGAAGGTCATTGTGCTTGTACTCTCTTCCACCTTCCACATTTTCCTGTTAATAATTTATTCAACTTTTAAGAATCAGTAGAGAAACTCCTACTTTCTGTTATTCTCCCAGAATGGAAAAAAAATCTCTCTTATTTGTACCAGCAGCACATTTATGACACCAGTCTCAAGAGGATTATAATTATAATTGCTTTAAAGTACACCTCTTTCCGAGAAGGTGACAAAATCTGTGAAAACAATAGCAATAGGTAAAGGGGAAAAAACACCTTTCATCTCTCTATTCTTCCTGATGTGTGGGACAGAATGAAGCATGTGACTCATGCTGATTAAATGTTGTGTAACTTAAATACTTCTCTCCTTTGACATGTGATGAAAACAAGTGAAGTGTTATATAATTTAACAACATTTTCTGCACAATTGAGAAAAACCAGAAGAGCAGTTTAAATAAGTGCTATTTACTTTCAAGTACCATTTTCTTCAAAATAAATCCAATAAATGGAGGATTTTTAAAATGCAACTGGCATGTTTATATGTTTATGAAATGCCTAAAGTAAATGCACAAACCCAAAACTTATTATTTTATTTGCTGCTAATTTAATCCTCATCACCTTTTAGGACTTTAATTTTATTTTTCACTTTAGTTGATGATAACAAGAGAATAGTTCTCCAAACCTTTAGACAATATTGCCTTAGTTGAGTTACTGCTCAGGAGCAGTCTTCGCCATATTTGTTAAGAATGCCAGTCATATGGATATCCCAAGGAGTTAACAGAATCTCTGATGTTAATCAATATAACAATTTACAGGTTTCGTTCTTTTTTCAAATGTTTAGTCTTTGTGAGGATGTATTTATGGGTGTCTGCTTGGAAAGTGACTAGATGAGCACGTGTGGTCGTGTATATGTGGAGGTCAGAGAACAACTTTGGGTGCCAGTCTATATCATTACTTGACACAGGGTACTTACTGTGCTCAACACTGTGAATATCAGCCTAGGTTGAACCATCTTCACAGCCCTAAACCTGAGAAAAAGATCATAATGTATATGAAAGAAGTACCACTTTGCCCACTAGCTTGCCACAGATTCAGCCCAGCATAAAGAATAACTACTTTTGTCAAATAGCATGTGACATTAAGTAACTAAAGGGAAAGAACAGAAAGAACTGATTACATGAAAACGTTGCTATCTTGAGAGAGTGGGGAGATGACTATGTGGTTAAGAGCACCTCTTGCTCTTGCGGAGGACCTGGTCTAGGTTTGGTTCTCAGGGTCTCTTCGCACTGCTCCGGCTTCTGCAGGCATGTGACATGTGCATAGAAGAAGAAGAACACTCATACCCTATGAACAAAATAGCAAAGTGAACAACAAAAACAAGTTTTAAAACTCGCATTTTGGAGATTATGTAGGTGCCCAAATTATAATTACCTATCAGTAATTCTGAATGATATTATAAACAAATCACCATAACTTAAACAACATTTAGATAGCAAGAATGGTTAAGAGATTGGTAGGTAAAGTGTCTACATTTAGAGTTTATGTAATGCTTAATTGTGGTGACTTTAGAAAAATTATTTGTATTCTCTATGCCACAAATTTATTATGTGTAAATTATAGGTGGGTTTCCTTGGTTATTGTAGAACTTAATTAAAGCAAAATATGTAAGGTACACTGATGTTTGGCTCAAAAATTAATGAATAAATCTATGTGAAAATGATTCATATGGAAAAAGCCAGTCTTCAACCATGTACTACTACTACAATATTGGAAACATCTTCTGGTTCAACTTGTTAGAAGGAAATAGAAATACAAGAGGCATAGAAGCGTTTACTTACATATTCTATACTTTGTAACCTTATGAATCACTTCCTTGATTTAGTGTCTACAAAGTGGCCTTCAGTATAGTCTAATAAAATATTATGAATTGACCAAGGTTCACTTCCTCAGTTAGCAGCAGAATAGCATGATTAGGGGAAAAACAATGTTTTGTCACACACGTTGAACACATACAATTGCCCAGGACTGTAACTAGGAAAATATATATAAATTAAAGATTAAATATAAATTTATTATTTATTGAATACATGAATGTTAAGTCATTGCTTTTACATGTGTGAATAAAGTTATACCACCGTAGATTTTATTTCATTCTAAGTACTGATAGATAATATTTCCTCAGTAATCTTATTTATTATGTCATATTTGTATATGACATGTATATATGTATATGTGTTTACATACTTCAAAACAAAATGCTTCATTTTGACAACTTCATGCTATATTTTTATGTAAAACGCTTGTTGGAATAGATCATAACTCATTTATTTGCCTATCACTATGTGTCCAAATATAAATAATTTACTATGTGATTTAGTATAAAAATTAAAGGTATCTTTCAGTATTTCAATGTATATGGAACATATAATTCTTATAAAAAAGAGTTATTAAATTCAAATATTGTAAGTCTTCTATGTTACATTTTTTAATTTCATTATGGCTATATAAAATAATATATAATACAAAATTACCAAAGTTTTGCAAATTTTAGTTTTTGAAAACATGGAGAAATGAACTAGGATTATCCATGGTAATTTACAAATGGTAAATCAGAAGTCTAAGTAAAAAATTCATTTTTTTAAACAAAGTTTGTAAGACATAGACTTTATCAGACAATGAAATATGCTGACTTTGTTAATCATGTTTTTCCTTTATTGTTTGAAACAAACCATTTATAGACAATGACTGGATTGCCTTTGATTGTTGTGTTGCTACTGCTCAAGGTTGTAATGTGAAATCTGCCTGAGTCATTTTTTATGAACTTAATACTATAGCATACACATTGGTTGCTAGTGATTATGTTTTATAAAGATACACTGCTGAATAGAATGACATTTTGCAACTGGGGTGAATGTGAAAGTATTATATTATATAACTTAGCTGTTGAGTACTTCTTAGCTCCAAGGAATAACTTGGCTTTTTCTTCATTATCTTTGCAGCCAGATTTCAGTGCTATTTCTGGTACATAAGAGTCTCTAAAAGTATTTGATGCTAAGTGATAATGAATAAATACATGTTAATTTTCATCTGTTAAATCCTAAGAACATTCCAGAACTTCGATACTCCTGTTAAAGAAGAAAATGTATTCCAGTGATACATTTTGGTTTTTGCGATGACATTCCTAGAGATATAATTGGTAAATTAAGCCTAAATAAGAACATTTGGGCTTTCAATTCCTGCCTGACATGGATGTCTGCGACAATTTTTTTGCAATGTGTGAAGTGTCAAAATAGTGATGGTTCATCCACTTTCTCATTTTTCTCTCCCGAGTAACTAGCTTGACTATACAGGCAGATTCCCTAGCCCAAGAATTTCCAGGTGCATTTATTTGGCTAATGGCAGCTCTTAAAAGAAACATGAAAGAAAGCATCTAGAATGATAAGGACACTTGAGTGATGGGAGATCCTCTCAGGCAGCCTTCTTACTTGTTTAATTGTCTACAGGCCAAAAATTGCTCTCTTCTCTGAGTCTAGGAGTAAACATAGTTCTCTATTCTAGTGGTTTCATAAGACTCTATCTTCATCTTTGCAAACATTCTTTTGATAAGCTTTTACAATATTACTCATTCTTGCAATGGCTGATTGATCCTCAAAACAAAGTTGGAACCTTACTGCCTGGTAAGAACATTTAACATGAAGGATGACACAAGAAATATAATTTGAGTTTATCAAACACTTTCTCAATCTGGGACTATATTAAACACATTACATTTATTAGTTATTTAATCTTTATGATATCAAGCTAGATAGTGCTATTGATCACTCTGAATCTAAGCTCACAAGAGGGAATTGTCAAGAAGTATGAGCATTATCATTCAAAATACAGAATAAATTCATGATAGTTAGCATCTTTTAAGCATATCTTATTTTTTTAAAATTCCATTCTACATAAAATTTTCACATCATTACCACACAATCTGGGTAATACAATATTTTGTTTTTAAAAACTGAAATAATTAGGCATGGATTAGAAGGGACACTTGCCCACATTTCATAAGAATATAGAAGATTTGGATTTCAATAAAAGCATTGTGAATGTAGAGTAAATTTTATTCATAAAATTACAACTTTTGTGCTTTGTAAAACACATTTTATCAGAGTGAAATTTTCTTTCCAAATACTCTCTCTATAATCCATAACCCTTTCAATCATTACATTCCTAAAATTAAAGCTGAAGCATGTTTAATTTGTCTTTATTGAGAGGCTTGTAAAGCATTATTAACATGTATTGTTCACAATTTGTACAGTGCTCATTCTTAAACACGCTAGTCCACAGAAGTATCATGAGGTTGTTACTGTTTCCAAGTATGATTGCTGTTCATTGAGCTATATAGCTTAAGATATATATATATATATATATATATATATATATATATATATATTCCTGTATGTATATTATGCTGCAATACAATTGTTGTTAAATTTTTTAAAACCATACTTAAGGAATTATATCACCTATGAAGAGTTCCTCTTTAAACTATAGTGGGCTGTTTCATTTTGTGCTGAGCAGTCAGTCCAGCAGCATTGCCTCCCCGGAGATCTTGAATCCTCACTTTTGCAGTCCTTTTGCTGTTTCCAGTGTCCAGACATTTGTAATCACTGAGCAGTCTCTTGACTTTTTGAGCAACAGATATATCCAAGGCTTGACCTTTTTGTAACCAGAAGGTCATGCTAAATTATCCGTGTGCTCTTTACCTCTTACTGGAACACTATATTGATCCTTCTGTATTTTCAGGTTAAAAGACTAATGTAACTCCGAATAGTTAGAGGCCCCTTAAACAGCTTCACAAATGCATTTCTGAGCTTTTCACAGTTGGGTTTTTTTTTTTATTTTAATTGTTCTCCTCTTTGTTTATACCACCTATTAATATTTTTAACATTGTAGGGGCTCCCATGTTTCTTAGTTCTTTACTTACAGTACTATAGAAGGGTTGCTATTTTATGATCACTTCATCTTGCTACTTGGGTTAGCAAAGAAGTCAATAACCTCATGGGTGAATCTGCTGAGTAATGTCAAAAGTTCACTGAGTTCATTTAATAAAGGAAGCATTAGTCATGAAAGGAACTGAAGACAGAGAGCCACAGAGTCATGTGGAACAAAAAGGATGTGATACTTTCTTTTACAAAATCATTTTCTGCACTTGAAAGGAAAGCCATTAACGATGGGATTTTAGGAAAATAGGATGCTTTTCATTACCCTAAATGTCACCTGTGAACAAAAAAAAAAGATGTTACAGATATCAAAGAAGAAATGGGACAGAAACAAACTGAGATTTAATTAAAATAGCCAAAGAAGCAACAGAGTAAGGGCGTGAATCTTCTATGAGCTTTCCAATCCACCATTTATTTCCTCATTCTCAGTGATTTATGTGCACAATTACAGTTCTCCTTCCTTACTATTCTTCTAGGGGCTACACTTATACTCTTATACTATTAACCTACTATTATAGGGGTTGTACTCATATACACTGCAAATGAGCTCAACATTTTCTATGTGATTCAATAGCATGCTAAAATTTCACATGTACCTAGTACTTAGCGCTAGATAAATACAGAAGCGCTAATAAAATAAAGGTTAAAATCAACCCATATTTATTAAATAAGAATGAGTTGCCCATCAAAATGCAATACCTACAGAATACAACATTTTTTCATTTAAACTTCACAAGTGTGCTCTGAGCTGTTATTATATCAATTTCCATTTTACAAATAAGTTCAAAGGTTTACTTGCTTTACTAGGATACCATAGCTAGTGAACAGGGCACCTGAGTACCAAAGTTAGCTTCTGCTGCCTTTGTAACCTGTGATCCTTTGCAGTATATTATCTATAATTCTGTCTAACAAGAAGTTGAGAGTAGTTAAAACCAAGTGCAGGATGCAGGAGTAATGAGATTTTTTTTTCTCTCTGTGGGGTAGTCATATTACATGTAGACTAAGCATCTGAAGCTCCGTGACATTTCGTTGAGAACTGCTTTCGTAGATGGGAATTTTACTCAAAAGTGCTTTGATATTTGCTTTTACATTAAAGCAAACATACATTAAAGGAAGCAGGGCAAACCCTGCTTCAGCATGTGCTCTTAAAGAACTGTTAAACCTTAAGATATTGAATTGATACTGCCATATCCAGGATGAATTCATTCAATCTCATTTGCTGGAATCATGTTTCTTCTGGATGAAAATATGGCCAGTGGAACAAATAAGACTTGGATTTCTGTTATGAGACTTCAGTGAATCATTGGTTATATATGTGCTTTGAAAACTGATAAAATAATAGTATCAGTCTCTTTTCTACTAACATGCTGATTCCTTGCACTAAGATCATCAACTAGTTATACTTGGGAACCTTTGAAGAGAGTAGTATCATCATTACTCCTCTTCCATTTTGGTCAAATTTGCCATTAAAGGGAAAATTACCGAGTCTGCGTCACATTTAGACTGTAGGTAAGATTCTCTAAGCTTGTTGGTCTTTACTTCTTTTCCCTAATCAAAGCATATGTTTGGTGCTATATGATATTTATATTAGGTGCTCTGAGACACATTTCATATTTCCCACCTTCTATTCTTTATGAATAAATGTCAGTTTCTCATCATTGTTCTTCTTGGTTTGTCAGAGTTTGTCTGGCAACCAATATAGACGCCTGGTATGGCCTAAGAACAACAATCTTTGCCAGAAAAAAAATACATGTGCTTATATTAAAAACTGCTATATCCGGAAGATGCTTCTTTTCACAATTTTAGAAGACACTCTTTTCTCAGTTGCTTTGATAAAACTTGCTGCTGAAATAAACAGCATTTCAAGTTGTACTTTAATTTACTTGGAAAACAAAATCTCAGTATTATGTTTACATTCTTGATATTTATGGTATTATTAGGAAATATACAGTCATCTGCTTAAAGAGTCATAAAATATCACAGTTTTAAGATTTGCTTATACATAATAGTATACATAATAATCATTTTAAAAATCTTTCAGCATGTTAATGTTTTGTACTCTTTTCATTCTTACACTGTAGTTTCAAAAAGAACTACTGGGGCATAATTTCAAAAAAATAGTTTGTAAAAAATTGTCCTTAGTTGATATGATATCACAAAACCTGAGCATACAAGAATGAGTAACTTGCCTGCAGAAGCCAGGATTTTCTTCATAGAACGCACCTATCTAGGCAGCTACAGGGCCAATCATTGACATTGCTATCTGATTGTGGGACAATCCAACTTTTATGTCTTTAATCATAGATAAATCAATATTTTTTCTTGAATACAGGGATTTTCTTGATAAGTAAGTTACAAAGTTTATTTGCAATCTAAGTGGCTTGTGAGTAGTGGCAAATCACTAATGTTAGGCCTGTTATTTGACACGCAGGAGAAAACAATTCATGATTCGAGTCCACAGACTGGTATTTCCACAGTTATGTTTTCCTGGATCCACTTATTTAATATTTGTGGTATTATCATTCTTGAATATGTTTTCCCAGTTGGAAGGAACTACTGTCATCTGAGCATTATGTGTCTGATTTACCAATATAAGCTCCATGCAGCATCTTGCATAGGTTTGTTGATGTTCCATTAATTTCAGTGCTAGATAAGCTAAGTCTTTGTTGATAATCTGGGTGATAAGAGAGCTGGAAATAATCTCACCAAGAGGAATTGTGGATATTTTTAAATGAAAACTAGAAAATATTTGGAGTGTCTGTCAGAAGAAACAGTATCTGTACAAGATAACAGAGTAGAAAGATGAGGTTGAAAGAATAGCATGGTAAGATGGAAGGAGCAGAGAGAGGCTTCAAAAGTTACCTAGAACCAATGCAAAACATTGGATTTATGATTTCTAGTTTTGTAACAAAGGGCTGCACAGCCAAGTTCTTTGTCTCAACTGCTCCCATAAGATGAGTGCATTACTGTTAAGATGACGGAAACGATGCAACAGTGATAAGATCCATTTGCACAATTCAGTGTCTCCCATCCCTAGTTTCTCTAAGAATTTTAGGACTTCTTAGTGATTATAGTAATTTTTATGTTCTTTAATGGAATTTCTAAGTAGATATCCTAGAAAAATAAGTGGAAAACCTTATTAGAGTTATTTTCACCCTGTTTAATTCAATTTTTCTACCTACAGCCTCACCACACTGAACACCATGGATCTTATCTGATCCCAGAAGTTAAGCATGGTTAGGCCTGGATAGTACATGGATGGGAGACCAACTAGGATTACTAGGTATTTGGGTGTAAGACCACCTAAAATTACCAGGTCTGATAGGCTTCAAACTAACTACTGGCTAACTAACTAAAATAAATCAGATATTCTCAAAACTTGATTTGTTTTAAGATGAGAACAAGACTTTCTGAATTATTGTATGTAAGGTGTGACAAAAGGATGTTGAATAATATGACACGATAATTAAATTAATTACGCTCTAAATTTCAACTTGCTGTCATTAAGAGTTTACGTACATTTGTCCTAATGTTATAATTTCTTTGATCCTCATGATCAGCTTGAACTTTCTTTTTCATCCATTACTCCTGGCCACTTATTAATTTGATACATCAAATGCCCTTAAATATAGTTTTAAATTTCCAAAGCCTTTGTCATAGATATGAATCATAAAAAAATTGTAATTTCTTCAAGTGGGTGTGTTTTTTTTTTTTATTTCAGTTTGGAAAGCAGCGCATAGACAACCTCTTCAGTGACCTGCAGGATGGGAAATGCCTCCTAGACCTCCTGGAAGGCCTGACAGGACAAAAACTGGTAGGAACCTTCTTTCCTTCTTTCTTTCTTTCCTTCTTTCTTTCCTTCCTTCCTTCCTTCCTTCCTCCCTCCCTCCCTCTCTCCCTTCATTCTCTTTCTCCCTCACTCTCTTCCCTCGCTCCTTCTTGCTCTCTCTTTTCTTTCTCATGTGTATGTATGTGGGAGTGGATGCATGTTTTCATGTGGACATACAGACATGTGTGTGCATGTGTGTGTGTGAAGGCGAAAGGTTGACTTAAAATATCTGGCTCAGTCTCTCTCTGAGGCAAAGTCTCTCCCTTGAACCTAGACTTCATCAGTTCAGCTGGTCTATTTAGTCAGCTTTCTTCTGTGGTCCCTGTCTCTGTCTCCTGAGCCCTCGGATCACAGACAGGTTACCATACCTATTTGGCAACTATGTGTGTGCTAAGGATCCATACTCTGGCCCTCAAACTTGTACACTGAAAAATTTCCCCAGTCCAGGAAATTTATTGTGAAATTTACAGTAACCTCAATGAAGTGTCAGACCTCAAAGAATTAGTTTTATTTCAGTTATCTAATAAAATTCACCAATGTATTAGATAAACAAGACAGTCTTATTACTGAACTAAATCATATTATAAATTTCTTTTTTGGCATTGTCTATCTTATACAGAATAATATAGTAAAAAATTCAGCAATACATTCTGTTAATAAGCAATATTTGCCTTTACTTTTTAAAAATGCTTCTTAAGGACTAATTGTATAAAATTTTATGCATAATGACTTTAAACTTATCTTTGTGCTGTTTTATATTTTGCACATATTTTAAATGTACCTGTATTTATAAATAAAATTATTTTTAGTACAGCATAATAAAATGTTAGTATTTAGTCTGATATCCAAAAGCAAATGAGATGAAAATGTAATTTCCTTTTGAGAAATTTAACTTGTATAACTTTAGAACATCCCTATGAAGGACATAACATGGTAATACAATGTTATAGGTCACTAAAGTCATGGAAGAGTCTGAGTTCAGTTGATGAAAGTCTCATAATGGAGAAAATCTCTTAAATCATAATCTCTTGACTTAGAAATCTTTTTAGATGTCTATTATTCTTGTAAGCAGGGCTTAGGACGCCATTCTACCTACAGTCATCCACTCTGCGTGTCTAATGAGCCCTATTCAGTTACTGCTTTAATCTTATCTCTTTTCCCTTTACTATAGCTCTCCAGCATGCGCATTTAAGCATGTGCCTGCACATGAGCACGACCCCACACACAAGCCAAGGCTTTGTATGTACTATAGAAACTCTAGCTGTCTATCAAAGTTAGATCTGGCCAAAATCCTATCTCTGAGTTGCCTCCTGCAATTTTCCCACACCAAGCCAAGTTGGTCCCTGTTCGCTCAGTCATTGCCCAGAATTTTGCTTTGTTGTCTTGTTTACCTATTTTGCTTTGTGTGCGTCTTTGTGTTCTGACAGTCCTTGAAAAACATTGGCTTCTGCTTGCTATTGAAGGCTTTTTAGAACAAACTTCTAAAATTAATTTCTCCCTCTTAAATTCCATAGAATTCATTTTTTTTCTTTTAATTACTTAAAATAATATTTTGGTACGTATATGGAAGCATGGCTATGAAAATGATTTTCAAATATTGTAGCTATGCTGAAAAGCCATACTTTGTGCATTCATTTTTAATTAACTTCAATAATTATATAGGATTATAATGTTACTCTATTAACTCAAAGTGATACATTTTTCTGGTTTACTAACCCATTTGTCTTATTTTTGAGATTATAGTATAATTACATTTCACCCTTTTCTCCTTCTGATTCACTCATATACTCCTCTCTACTCTCTTTCAAGTGCATCACCTCCTATTTTCATTAGTTGTTTTTGCATGTATATACATAAATACATGTATGTTCCTTAAAATAATCTGGTCTGTATAATATTATTTATATGCATGTTATTTATATGCATATTTGATATATTTTTATGAAATTTAACTTGGGTTGATGACTTCCTAAAATAAAATATTCAAATTCTTTACATTTAAACTTTTGTCAAATAGCCAGTTGGAAGGGGCAGTGTAGGCTTAGTCTTAATTTCACTTTATGCATATATGATGTTTAAATGTATATGCAGAACATGTGCATTTTTATAATGGTGATAAAGAAATTAGTGCCTGTGAGCATCCAGCTACTCTTGGTAATTATGTGTCAGTTCTGTTCATAAATAAAAAAATAAATAAATCTCACTGTCTTTCATAAACTGTTCTCATTCTCTGCACACTAATGATGACATTTTGCTGCTTTTCTGTAGAAAACATGTTTCTGTACCTTTGTTTTCTTGATGTTTGTGGTGGTAAATAGAAAAATACTAAAATGTAGGCTGTTATCACTTGGACATTCATGGGGTAAAATTTTCTAAGATATGAAAAGTGGAGATTTCTGTTAATGAGGCTATGCTTGGAGATGGAGGAAGTGAGGGAACAAGACATTTATGTCTTTTACAAAGGATACTAGTCAAGTCATCTTGACGAATAGAAGACTTAGGATAAATGTTGGAAGCTTATCCAGCCAGTTTAAAGAATAAGGTTCTCTAGGGTATGGAAGTCTTAAGAAGGTTGGGAAGACTCTTGGAAAGTACACGGTAAAATTAAAAGTACAAAAGTACATTATTTATTCTATACATACACAAAGTAAAGAAAAGGTAAGAAAAGAAATAAGAAAATTCTGACTGCATAGTCCCAGCCCAAATGTTAAAGCCTTGCTCCACTGATAATTTCTGTAAATACATATTAATTCTTTTAAGATTAGAATAATTACATATACAAGTTGTATGGAACCATTGGCATTGCAAGTTGCTTAATAATAATGTGAAGTACCTTGCATGTACTACCAACTCCATACAGCAAAAATCTGAAAATACTATATCAAAACTCCCCATCTAACGTCTTTACACACATTCCTATTTAAAGTTGTAGAACAGCTATTTTTATTAGCTCTGTTTTAACAGGTGAGACAACCGGAGAATGGGAAGAAGTTTCTCATGCTCACATAGTCCAAAAGTGCAAGAGCAAAACGTTGAAACCAGGTTTTGGAGGTCATGACTTTTACTAAACAATAGCCTCCCTAAACTTAAAATGAGAGCTATATAAATCACTGGTTTCAGCAGCTGATTTGTTCTGACATTGTTTTTGAAGATATCAAGGAAAAGTTGTTAGTAGGAAATGACTTTCTGATATATTCCTGGAGATAGCTAATGAAAACTTGCTTTAAGGGAAATCCATCAAAAATAATAATTGTTATTAAATACAAGTATCATAACAATCGAATTTCTAAAACTTATCAGTTAGAAAAAATAAGGTGTTGTGTATTTTCATTAATTATGCAGATGCTATTATAAAATTAACAGATGGGATATAACTTTTGGGATAAACTAATTATAAACTAAGAAGCCTGGTTATTGAAATTTTGAATTCTAGTGACTAGGACAACTAGGTAGTAGTCAAAGAAATACTGTTCTTATTTAACATTACATATTTTGGTGATAATTTATTATTTGTGAATTTTATGCATTGTATTTTGAAAATATGCACCCTCTCCTTCCAACTCTGGCCATTAGCACCCTATCCATCCTCCTACACATTCCCAACTGACATTGAAAATCATTCTTTTTTTACATTTTTTTGGAGGGATGGGGTTTGAGACAGGATTTCTCTGTAGTCTTGAAGCCTGTCCTGGAACTAGCCCTTGTAGACTAGGCTGGCCTCGAACTCACAGGAATCCACCTGTCTCTGTCTCCCAAGTGCTGGGATTAAAGGCGTGCCCCACCTCTTCCTGTTTTGTTTTTGTTTCTTTTAAAACATTTCTTATTTTGCCATTGAGCCCAATTTCTGTTGCCAAGCTCGTATTGGTAGTGGGATCTGCCCTAGTGTGCAGCTAGTCTACCAAGAATCACATCATTAATGGAAACTGACTTTTCTTCTCCCTGTTTTTATCAGATAGCAATAACTCTGCAGATGGTTTTGGGATTTTATACCCACCAACTTCCTACTCTATATTGAGATCTTGTCTTGAACAGATCTTCTTGTCCCAATCACACATGTTTGTTTCAATGTGCATCCAACATGCTATGTAGGGAAAACATTTTTTTTTTGTCATCAAAAACCTCTGGCTCTTATGACTAAGAATATCCCTAGGACTTGGAGTAAGGGATATAATAAGTATGTCCCATTCAGTGCTAAACATTTCAGAGACTCTCGTTTTCTGAATGCTCATTGAACATTTTGTGTGGAATAATTTGTATTTGACAATTCTGTACCTTATTATGATTTATCTGACAATGTATTTTTGATCAGACTCACCTCCATTTTCATCTCCTATGTCCCTCCCTCTATTATTCAACCTGTTATTCTTTTCTATTACCCCCCTTTCTTTTATGACTGAGTTAAATAAGGGTCGCTTGTTTGAGCTTGTATAAGTGGGCTAGTTAGTGAGTAGAGTGTGGGCAGTCCAAGAAACTCACATCTCCTTCAAACTTTTCTAAAACTTACTTTTCTATCTCACTGCTTACTTTCCTTATAGATTTTGTTAATGTTTTCCATCCTTGATGCTATTATAACAATATACACTGAGCTAAAAAAAAGTGAAGGCACAATCATTCCAAATTGTACTGTGTAAAGGGAAAATATGTGCTTTCTTTCCCAGGAGGTGGATTCTTTATGCTAAAGATGTGCTATGCCAAGGACAAATCCCAAAGCCTGAAGACTATATATATATATATATATATATATATATATATATATATATATATATTTCACAGTATGTGTTCATTTAAATGTAAAATATTCAAGCTTAAAAGTGAAATTTATATTGGTCTTTTCAGGTAGATTTTTTTTTCTCTCTTTGTTCTCTAGTAAACACCATTTCTCTCTCTCTCTTTTTTTTTAGCCAAAAGAAAAAGGATCTACAAGAGTTCATGCTCTGAACAATGTCAACAAGGCACTGCAGGTCTTACAGAAAAATAATGTAAGTGGTGACCTGAACAGGGTCTGAACACCAGGAAACAGCATGTTTAATGTTTGAGAAAGGGCTTTGGCCCAAATGTAGATAAGGCTTCTTAAGCTCTCTTGTAAATCGCAGAGGCTCTTATTCAGAGCCCCTGTGCTAGTTCCTTTGTATGTGCTTGCAGCTAATGTAATTCTGGAAGCCAATGAACACAATCATAGAGGACAGAGAAAGGTGAAACCTGTGCCTGCTATGACTTTCATGTTGTTTCTATATGTTACTTGATGTAGCTGTTTTAATAGACTGACTGAATCCTTCATGTAGCAGTATTCTGTAAAACAAAGAGACATGGATTCCTGAATGGTATGCCATGTTTTCAGTTCTACTGCTAACATACTTAGTGCGATTCAAGCTAATATTTGTGACACTAAACACACATTGAAAATAAAAGTTTAACAAAGAAACAACTACTGTGAAGGGGAAGAATTGTTTGGTTTAGTATACTTGGATGAAAATATATATGATGTACTAGAAAAAAATAAACAATCATAACTAAATGAGTGATCAGGAGAGAGGAGATCTAGTCTCCTCTGAGAAAGACTGAACTAAAGTTTACATCATGACCTTGCAGGGAGATAGTTTTCCTTTCATATTAACTTCTACAAACTTTCTTATAGACCAATAGGTCTATAAGGCACTTTTGGTATATTTCTGACTATATCCAACACTCTTTAAAGTGTAATTTCAAAAATATTTACCATATATTCTTAAAATAACTGCAATACATAATAGATTTTTAATATTGTACATTCTTGCATGTATTTCTCAACTCGTCTAGTCATAGTAGGCTAACATAAAGGATATAAAATTGGAAACTGTAAAGTAACAGGTTGAATTTATGAATGTACGGTCATTGTCACGTTTAACATATGAAAGTTATCTTATTGAAACTTTACAAACATGATTGCTTTCCAGCTTCAAATTTTCGGTTTTTCTGATATTAGACTAAAATGACCTAATGGAAATAACAATTTTTCTAGCATATTAGGTAAAAAGAGAAGTTCTTTCAAAAGTAAATACTGGAATGAATATAGATAAAATCTATTGAAAGAGTATCTAAAAAAACTGCTGTTTTGCAGAAGAGAATTCAAACAAATAACAAAAACACAGTATTATAGAAATCTTCTAAGTCTATAAATAAATCTTAATCATAATAGATTTTATTTAAAGTAATAGAATAATCATTTTAATAGTAACATATTTAATGTTAAACGAAGTATAAGAATAATATAAATACTTTGAATATTTAGAATAGTTATTTCATTTCTCCTCATGCTCCAAAGCATAGTAGACAGATATACAAAATAGCATTCACTTTCTATAAATTCTCCTTATAAAGTTGAGTATAAAAACACAACAGTTTAATAATTTTGTTTAATTATTCCGAGCTCAAATCTGTGCTGTCCTCCAGGCATTAAGAAAGTTCTATCTTTGCCATTATCAGTAATGTTATTCTTTAATGCTCTAGAATGTCCAGAGACCAATAGATATATCTGGTGCTATTTATAGTTAGAAAAACAATTAAGAAAACCTTTAATCTATAGTCTGTTGTGAGAACCACTAGCATAATGATCATAAAAGTCTAAGTTATCTTGTGAAGCCAAATGCAGTAATTACTGTCCTGAAACAGAAGACACATTCTGTACTGACTGGATATTTTTGTGTGTGTCAACTTGAAAAAAGCTAGAATCACAGAGAGGAAGGAGTCTCAGCTGAGGAAATGCCTCCTTCTGTAAAATCCAGCTGTAAGGCATTTTCTCATTTAATGATCAATGAATGGGGGAGCACCCAGCATACTGTGGGTGGGGCTATTTCTGAGCTGGTGATTCTGGGTCATATAAGAAGGCAGGCTGAACAAGCCATGGGAAGCAAGCCAGTAAGCAGCTTCCCATGATGTCCTCTGCATTAGCTCATGCCTACCAGGATCCTGCTCTGTTTGAGTTCCTGTCCTGACTTCTTTCATTGATGAACAGCAATGCTGAAGTGTAAGCCTAGTAAACTCTTTCCTCCCCAACTTGTTTTTGGTTATGGTGTTTCATTACAGCAATAGAAACTCAAAGTAGAACACATCCAAACCCAAAGTTCAAAAGACTATAACTGAGGATTAGTTCCATAAACGGGCACCATTGAAGGACTTAACCATGGATAGTGATGCATTAAGTGGCTAGTTGAATAAAAACACTTACTTTCTCTGAACTATAAAAGAAAATTGCTAACTTGATGAAAGGTGTAGCTTTAGTAGAGTACCATGAGATAGATGTGCAACACAATATGAATATATATATATATATATATATATATATATATATATATATATATATATATTCTCAAACAATGACCTGGTGACTTGAATCTTCTCTAACCACCTCATTAATATCCTTCCAGTGTTGTTGATTGGATAATTGCCAACATGAATATGTGTTGTGTTTGTGGGGAGGAGGCTATATAAAATCACAGGCAGTGGACTTATCTCATAGAAAGAAAATAACAGGTTAGGTGGGTTTGGGTGTAAACAGGGCAGCATACAGTGTATGAAACATCCTAGTTGTTCTTACTCTGTTGTTCTGGGTGAGTCTTGAAACCGATACTAAAAATCCTTATGTTGTCCATTGTCTCGCATTGCTGAGCAAATAAGGAAGTCATTCTCTTTTGAGACCATGCTACTTCCATGTGCTGACAGGAAGCAGAGATGGTTTATCTTTACAATATCAACCAGGTAACAACATACACATCCCCCTGGGGCAGAAAAAGGTTAGAGAGTCATGGTCATTTCTAATGCTTCAAGCTAAACCAGTTCTTGTTTCCTCTTTTTCTATAACTTCGTTTAAAAAAAATTATTTACTGACCATTTCATAGGTGAATAATATATTTACATCATTCCTCCCTTTTTTTCCATCCTTCAATTCCTTCTGCGTCCCCCACTTCCTCTCAAATCCACGTCCTTCTATTTTTTTAAAATATTATTATTACAAATGCACAGATACACACACAAATACACACACACACACACACACACACAGAGAGAGAGAGAGAGAGAGAGAGAGAGAGAGAGAGAGAGAGAGGATGTGGGGGGATTGGATAACTTACCAGGTAGTTTGTCCCCGAAGAAGACTAATTTTTCCTCTCTCAGTAGCTGTATTAGTTAAAGTTTCTATTGTTGTGAAGAGACATCATGACCATGACAACTCTTATAAAGGAAAACATTTATTTGAGATGCACGTTACAGTTTCAGAGGTTTAGTCCATTACCATCATAGAAGGGAGCATCATGTCTGGGAGTATGGTGGAATGCAGGCAGACCAGATGTGGTGCTGGGGATTTCTACATCATGATCTAAAAGGCAACAGGATGTGAACTGTCTCCTTGGGTGTGGCTTGACCATGTATGAGACCCCAAAGCCTGCGTTCTGAATGACACACTTCCCCCACCAAGGCTACATCCTCTCTACAAAAGCACACCTTTTAATAGTGCCCCTCTCTATGGGAGACATTTTCTTTCAAAACAACACTGCAGCCAGTATATTGCCTGTAGCTTTTGATCCTGCATTGACATTGGCATGTCAACTGATGGCGTCATTTTCAGGTCTTATTTACAAAGCATAACCTGGCCTTACCACAGATACTAGTACTGAAGGAGGTGTGGCCAGAGTGAAAGAGATCTGAAGATGAGAATAGAGACACAGGTGTTCTGAAGGAAGAAACGGGAAGAAAGGGAAAACTTTAAGTGGTATTGAGGAGGGGCAGCAGCTCATTCCTGTTCTTTTATCCCCACTTGAATTCTGCTCATATCTTGTCTTCATAGAACATGCACACCACTTTATGGTCTGATTTTATTTTTATGTGGCAGTGGTTTTATCATGACATTATCTCTGCTATCACTGGTTTAGTTTAGAAAAACCATGTATTGGGAAGAAATCACTTCTAAGTCCAGTGATACCATCATTACAATATTTGCTGAGAGCAAAGCTAATTTGTTTTTCTTTCTTTCTTTTTTTATTGATTTTTATTGAGCTTTACATTTTTCTCTGCTCCCATGCCTGCCTATTTTTTTGTAATAAAGTTGGGCTGGCTATGGTACTGAGAAACAAAGAAAGGATAGTACAAATTCCAAATTCCCGCGGAATAGGGTGACACTATGAAATCACTTTGTTATCTCACCAGGTCTAGATTTTACAAAATTATCTAGAGCCTCTATTTGTTTGTGGCTTTTTTAAGGGGTAGAGAACAAATTTCCAATGAGAGGGAACATTTTTCTCGTATCAATTCTATCACTTCAAAACTATTTTTTTTGTGTGTGAGCACTGTTTTAGGAGAACTTAGAAGGCAGTTCTATGGTATTTTCGGCCTTTTTTCTCTCAGATAAGATTATTTAATGTGTAGTTTAAATTTTCTGTGGTTGGAAGACTCCTAAATGTGTAAAAGGCTTGTGGCACATAAATGAGCACCTGAGTTTGGATTGCCAATGTGCACATAAACGCCAGCCATGTAGGTAGAAGCCTCTAATGCTGGCACTGTGAAGAAAACCACAAGTGTTGTGCTATAGCTATGCCATGTCCTGAAGACTGTGCTCCTCCCTAACATTTAAATCTTACACTCCTTCAATATCTTGTTCAATATATTCCATGATGCTTGGACAGGTTGATATTTAGGGCTAAAATCAAAATCAATTATTCTTAGCACTTTGTCAGTTGTGAATCTCTTGCATTAACTGCTACAAACTGCAAACAAGACAAGCTTCTCTGAGAAATGCTGAGAGGAGAACCGGTCTTTCAGCACAAACTTAAATATTTACAAGGCAGTTTGATAACATGACCATTTGGCAAAACAAAGTTGGTTATATGGCCTTGCTGGCCAGGGCATGTGACCAGGTCCAATAATACCAAGGGTGACTTCCCTTCTTCAAAGTGGGTGTCTGATAAATAACACTCCTGCCACCTTTCAACAAGTGGCTACAGCTAGTCTGGGAACTGGATTTATAGCATGGAGAGAACACAGCTGCAAGGATCATTGGTCGCTTTTCTCCCGCAGCTGCCTGCATAGCATCTTTGGGCACTGTGGAAATGAGCCAGCAGGGAGGAAGTTTCCATCTCAGCTCCAGCATGATATCTGTATGTTCAACGATAAAAGTGTGTTGTGTCTTTAGAAACAGGCTCTTACCATAAAACTCTGCTGGGTATCCAATGTAACTAGCTATATCTTGTAGTTTGTGGGGGCCTAATGGGAATTGCTTCACAAACAGCACACAGAGAAATAGCCTACACCTGACACTGACGTTTTAACTTAATAATCCTTAGCTTCTGGAATCTGCATTTTTCCATCCATACAAAATCCCCCCTTTCATACTTCTTAAAATTAATTTTAGTCATGTTATAAAGTAATATGTTTTGATGTGACTTCTTTATAAACCATAATTTGAACATTTTCTTCAGGCCACCAACCAACTGTGCTCTGTCATCTCCCTGGCATTTCCAAATTTTATAGTTAAGATTTTTTTTAGAAAGGTATTATTTCTATGACTACATTTTCTTTTTTTTTCTATGCACACTGAGGGTTTTGTTCAGCTATTCAGAGGAATGAATATATATCATATTCATGGAAATGAGTGGAATTGGAAATTATTATACTAAGCAAATAAGTGAAAAACAAACATTACAAGTTTTCTGTCATACACACAATGCCTCTATCTATCTATCTATCTATCTATCTATCCATCTACCTACCTACCTACCTGTTGATCTCTCTGTGTATACAATCATCAGTCTTTATATTATCTGTACATATGAAAATATAAGTGATATTATTAGGGGAAATTATATATAAAATGGAGGAAGGGAGCCAGGAGGTGGTGGCACATGCCTACTATTCCAGCATTCAGGACAGAGGCAGTTGTATCTCTGAGTTCCAATCTCATCTACAGAGCAAGTTCCAGGATAGTCCGGGACACACAGAGAAATCCTAGAGGAAGGGGGTGACAAGAAAGGATGATAGGAACAGCAGCAGCAACAGTAACAACAACAACAACAACAAAATTCAAGAAAGGAAACTATCACAATACATTCTTCTACTTGGAATACATACAAGAATATAACATAAGACAGAAATGAAGCTATTGTGGGGGGTGTACATTCTGAAACATGTAGGGAAACAGAGAGACAAGAGGTTATATATTAGAAAATCCAACATTTAACTTGTAGACAATGTTACAAAGAGGCTCACACTGAATTGTACATTTTCTTTTTTTAATTGAATTTATTGAGCAATACATTTTTCTCCCCTCCCCTCCCTTCTTCTCTCCTCCCCTTCAACCCTCTCCCAGGGTCTTTCAGGGTCCCTGTACTCCCAGTTTACTCAGGAAATCTTGTCTTTTTCTACTTCCCATGTAGATTATATCCATGTACATCTCTCTTAGAGTCCCCATTGTTGTCTAGGTTCACTGGAATTGTGAAATGTAGGTTAATTTTCTTTGTTTTCTGTCTAAAGGACTTTTGAGTGAGTATATATGATATTTGTCTTTCTGGATCTGGGTTACCTCACTCAATATGATGTTCTCTAGATCTGTCTATTTACCTCCAAATTTCAAGATGTCATTATTTTCAAACCTCATAATAGGTCTTCAAAAGACTTGCTCATTAGAAATGCTGATTTCCCATATTCCGGAAGAAACCAGTACTGTTAGCTCTGTGAAAATACTAACTGTTGTCTATTTGTCAAATGCTTCAATGATTTGTATCCACATCATCATCATCATCTGTGAAATATTCCAAAATATTCTTTTGTAAAACAGAACAATGCACAACAAATACATATCTCAATTTTAAATTCATAGTCCAATGCATTGTAATATTGTTACTCTTAAGCTGAAGAATGCTTTAATTTAAAAGAATTTGAAGAATTAGATAATATGAGTTTGCTAGTCTTACTAAATAACTTAGACTTTAACTTTTGCAGTGAGAGGAAGACAACTTTTTCAAGTATATTTATACCTAACCTGAGGTACTTGTTTATCAGTGATACTTTCATATGAAGGTTTTGTGTAATAATACTTATACACTTACAAATAGCATTACAAATTTTAGATTTTATTAAACTTAATGTTAATAATGCTTTTTAAAATTGTATGGCCAAAATTGCAAGGCTTGGAAAGGAAAGGTTATATATGCTTGCTTTTAGAAAAGTAACATAATATATTAACACATATGAAATGTATATTGCATAAAAGAATTCAATTTAAGTAATACTGCATGGAAAATTATATACATTTTACTTTATTCTGTAATGTAAAATCATTAATGAGGAAAATATGTGCTTTCTCAAGTGTTACTCTCTAGTGTCAAACTATAAAATAAACTTAATTATGTTTAGTTATAATACCTACTTTGCCAAAAAGTGTAGATTACATTTTGTAGTCTCCTAGGCTTCCTGAATTGATACTTTCATCTTGATTTGTTTCTTTTAAATTGCTGGTTTGTTTTGTTGAGACAATGTTGCTCTGTGTAGCAGTCCAGGCAGTCTTAGAACTCCCTCTGTAGACCAGGCTGGCCTCAATCTCAGAGATCTGCCTGCCTCTGCCCCTTTAGTACTGGGTTTAAAGGCATACACCACAATTGACTGAATGTTTGTTTTAACATATATCATCCTTTCAGGTGTTTATGTTTGCTCAAGGTTATAGGACTTAAAACAAACAGACAAAAAATCCTATTCATTGTTAAATATGATGTAAGCAATATATGAAAACATAGCTTCATTAAAGTATTGTCCTATGTTACAACACTGAGATCAAAATGTTTAAATTATAGAAAGTCATTTCATTTGTTTGAAGCCACTATTATTTTAACATATCTTAGTCCATATATGTGGTATATAATAGCTGGTAAAAGTTATAGAATGAATGACTTCATAAAATTTAAACCATTGGAAATAGGGAAAGAGAACAGTAAAATGGCTCACGGGGTAAAGGTTGTTTGTTGCCAAGATCAGTGACCTAAATTTGATCCACAGGATCCACATGGTTGAAGGAGAAGACAATCTGTTAAAACTTGTCTTCTACACATACATTGTACATGCATACAAAATAAATTAACAAAAATTGTCATAAGTCAATATTAAAATGATACAAACAAAGCAGGGATTGAGGAAAACTTGGTTTCATGGACAGGTATACAATCACAGTATTTTTCCCTTTTATTTTATATATATATATATATATATATATATATATATATATATATATATATTAGACTATTCATCATTCAATTATAAAATATACATTACATGCATGTCTCAGTGGAAGAAGAGAGCGGTGATTTATGTCATAGTTCTTGAAATTTTAAATAGTTTAAATCTTAATTTTTTTTAGAAAAGCACAATACTGCAAGGCAGTGAAGCCATATTGAATTTTCTCTAGTTTCAGATTTAAATGCATTGTATTTAGAAGGATTATGTAAATCCTTGAGACAAATTCACTTAACTATAGATAAGTATGTTTAACTACATGTTAATAATTTATAAAACTCTTAGGATGTTTATAAAGGAAACCTGGATCATTAGTATGGTGGAAGAAACTTAGTAGGTTATTTACTATTCGTGATAAATAAATATATGGATGTGAAATACAAATAAATGATGAAAGTATACTCATAAAAGGTAGCTACTAGAATAGTCATTTATCTAATAAAATCCAATCCATGGTAGGTTGTAAGCCATTAGTCACTGTTTAAGAGTGTCAAGATTCTGAATGTATACTCAAACTTTTAAAATGACATTAAATATTCTCTTTTAAAATGTGTTCATTTTTGGGTGCAATTATTTTATAAAATTTACTTTGTAGTAATTTTGGAATAGCCCCATTCAAATAGCAAGACTGAAGAGCGACAAAATAGTTTGTGTTTATTTCTTTTCCCTTCATAATTTGTATCTTTTATTCGGGTATTATACAGAAAAACTAAGGAATACAAGTATCTACACCTGCAAATAAATGTGAATTGCAGAAAAGATCTGAGAAAGCCACATATCTTGAAAACATACTCTGAGAATTTTTTTTTATTTTCTGTTGGCTAAGTGGTATGGATTAGTTGTCATTAGGGTTTGCAGCTATGAAACATCCATGTCATTGCTGGCCCAAAATGCATAAACATTTTATTTGTAAACTGTCACTTTCCTTACTGAATGAACTGTAACTTTAACTTCCAAGTTAAAACTGTAAAAGAGTTAAAAACATAAATAATGGAAAGTTTCACCATCTCTCCTCCATTGCCTAGAATAAAAATGCATGACAAAATGAATTAGTGTATTCAGTCATAGAATTATTCTCATCGATCATACTCACATATACACACACACACATACATCCTAGTATTTATTATAAGAATATCACTCACTTTTACCCATTCCTCCTCTCTTTTTGATGATTTGCTCTAATTTTTATTCCTCAACTTGATTTTTTAAAACTAGTTTCTTCTTTCGTACAATATATCCCAACCACAGTTTCCCCTCCCTCCACTTCTAGCTCCACCTCCAGCACCTTCCCATTCACCCAGATCCACTCCCTCTCTGCTTCCTCTGCAGAAAGGAGGGGATCTCCAAGAGATGACTTCCAGACAGGACAACAGAAGATACAATAAGACAAGGCAAAACTCCTCATTTTGAGACTGGAAAGTCAACTCGCTATGAAGAAAAGTGTCCCAAGCACAGGATAAAGAGTCAGAGATCTGCCCATATCCACTTTTAGGATTCTCACAAGGGTAGCAAACAAAGAGCCACAACATACACAAAGGACCTAGTGCAGATCCATGCAGGCCCCATGCGTGCCCCTTCAGTCTCTGTGAGCCCATGTGACTCCTGCTTAGCTGATTTGGTGGGACATGTTCTCCTGGTGTCTTACATTTCCTATCACTCCTACACAGTATTTCCTGCTCCTATTTTCACTCATCCATTATCCAATTGAGATTTCCAATTTAGACGCTCTATCCACATATCTGGCTGTGAGGCTCTGTTGCCATGAGTTGCTGGAGGAAGCCTCTTTGATAACTATAAGAAGAGGCACAAATCTATTACTATAGAAGAACGTCATTAGGAATCATTTCATGACTTTTTTTTGCCACTTGCGTTTGGTTCTACCATAAGTCTCTGGGCAATTCAGTCTCTGGTTCCTGGTCATACAGGTAGTGTAGGACATGGCCTTCTTCTCTTATTGTGGACAAGTTAAAGCAAAAGTTGATTGGCCACTTGCCCTTGTTCTGTGCCACAATATCTTTCAGGCAGAGCAGATTGTAGGTGGAGAATTGTGTGCCGGGGTTGGTGTCGAGGTATGTAGTTCCATAGCCTGCAGAGTACCTTCTTGCGATGAGACTAGAATGTAGAGGTGAATGTTACAAGCTTGCCCTGCTTGATTTCTCTATGGTCAGTGAGCTCAGTGGAAGTTGTCCTCAGCAACTGCTGTCAGTTTTCAGAAGATAACTTTTTTCCTAGCATCAGACTGGGTTGTTTACACATCTCCATAGGACCTCTTTGGCCAACAAGAAAAGACAGTCCCACCACTAGTTGCCTTTTCTGACTACAAACGATGACCAGTTCAGACTCCCTACCCTCTATTGTGCGGAGTCCTCACTAGAGTCACCCTCATAGATTGCAGGAGTTTCTGCTGCACTAGGTTTCCATACCACCCCCTCAACTGCTCCTAATTCCAACAGTCCTAGTGACTTCTCATCACACCTATAGATCAATGAATCTCTTAACGCTTAGGAAAGAAACTTTTGTTTGCAGTCCATTTCAGTTAATATAGAGATCCACAACCGGTCAAGGTGCAGAGAACAAAGAGATTGGAAAGTACTCAGCCTTAAAGCAGTCATCTGGATCATGCCCCCTCTTCCTGATGCTCGGGGATCTTTGTTAAAGAGGAGGAGGAATGATTTTAAGAGCCATAAAGAATAAATGACTCCAAGGAAACAATATTTTCTTGCATTGTTTACTGCAGTGCTACATTGCAATGCCAAAGCAGTTGCAAATATGAATTCTCAGCCATACAGAGAGTTAAGCTTAAGCCAGACAAAATTCCAACATGGAGGGGGGAGTTGAGCAAGAAGTCCCACCCATATCTGAGTTCCACCCATACTGATAGTGCTTGGAGAGGCAAAATCAGTTTTCTTTAAATCGTAGCCTCTGGCATGTTTATCATACTCCAGTGAAGGCCACATACCCAAGAGTATATGGAAGCAGAAGTTGGACATAATGGCCTTTATTTTAAAATAGAAAAGGACACAAATGGGTAGGGTTTGAAGAATGTGATGGATCTGAAAGAATTATGGGAAGACGCTGACTATTATTAAATATATTATTAAATATTTATTATTAATAATATTAAATACATTTAAATAATATTAAACACTAAATAATTATTAAATATTAAATGTATCTATAGTATATATAGTAAACATATTTTATAAATGCATGTGAAAATGCACACAAAAATCTACACACAGAAAAATATATATACACGTACTTTAATATAATGAAAACTATCATTATACTTGGTATTGAAGTGATATAGGCCACAATATTTATCCATGCAGAGTTTAAACTAACACAAAAGAAAACCTGCTAAGATCATAGCAGCATGCAAATATCTAACAACGAGGGTTGGATAGCTGTTTTATAAAATATCTAAAATATTAAATGCAGTGTAATTATTAAAATGAATAAATAATGGGGATTACTGTTTACAAAAATCATTTTATCTACATATGATCTCTTATTTGTTTAAGCCTTGTGGATTTTTGTCTATGAAAATTGCTTATATCATATAAAAGGATGTTCGTCTTACTTTCTTTTCTATTACTGTGAGGAGACATCATAACAAAGGCATTGTTTTTTTTTTTTTTTTTTTGGTTTTTCGAGACAGGGTTTCTCTGTGGTTTTGGAGCCTGTCCTGGAACTAGCTCTTGTAGACCAGGCTGGTCTCGAACTCACAAAGAACCGCCTGCCTCTGCCTCCCAAGTGCTGGGATTAAAGGCATGCGCCACCACAGCCCGGCAAAGGCATTGTTTTTAAATAATAAGTTAGAGCCT
>NW_024544369.1:0-5000 GCF_018167655.1 Microtus oregoni | reverse complement strand
TACTGTTGCTTAGGCTCTAAGAATAGCTAAATGCAATACTTTCACATTTTGTTTTATTTATAATTAATCATTTGCTATCCATTCAAATAGTTTCTTTTTTTTATCAGGTTGATTTGGTGAATATAGGAAGCAGTGACATAGTGGATGGAAATCATAAGCTGACTCTTGGTTTGATTTGGAATATCATCCTCCACTGGCAGGTAAATATACTACCAGACATTGCCTTTTTATAAAAGAGGTTGCTAACCCCTTTCATTTAATTGACCTACAAAATAAACACATATCACTGACATTACCTAGCCATCTTCCCAGGACTGCCTTTTAAATTTACACATGTATGTCATTTTGGATAGGATAATCACAAAATATGTTCTGGAATAGTTGTAGGGATATTGTTGAAATTTTGTCATGGGGTAAGGTTGGCAAAATAAGACAAAATCCCAACCATATCTAAAAATTTTTAACAAATATGTGCACTTAACAAACTATAGAATTTTATAAAGGAAAAATTATCTGTTCCTTAAATGACCATTGTAAAAAAAATAAACTTATCAATCTTGTATTTTCAAAATATATATCTATAATGATGAAAGATTAATAGAATAGGAATATTTTTAGGAGTATGCCTGTTATACAGTCAGCTTTTGGAATCGCATTTTTCTCAATAACTTGAGGATAGGGCTTTTTGTGCTTGTCTAATTTATTCTAACTCATAGGTCATTTGGTTAAGTGAAAATCATATGAACATTTAAAGTCATTACAACATGAGCTTAAATTTAAACGTACCTATTTACTAACTTAACACTATTGGATATAATGTCATAATAATTCCTTTTCTCTCAAAAGGGAAATGCATGAACATGTTTTCATTTCCTATCAGGATTAGATGAGAAAATAGCTGCTGTTAAAATAGTGGTGTATACTTATTTTCAACTGTAAGTAAAAATGACAAGGATTGCTTAGCATCTTTAAAGAGTTTACATATTTGGAGATAGTTGAGATATGCCTGCCTTTTCTTTTTTCTAAGATATATTTTTAACCATAAATTACTAATTCTTTGTGTAAAATTCAGTGTTCTTCAATCAGGCTTAATTCATCTGTTCAGTAGCTTCTCAAAGTATCTGTAGGAACGAATGTTTTTCTCTAGTCAAACGAAAATTTTAGGTTATTTACAGAGATGTGTAACCATCACAACAGACCAATTTTAGCACTTTTATACTACCTCCAGGGGAAATTTCTGTGCATTTAAAATCTGTCAGAGCTACTACTCTAGTCTTGGAAAATGACTAAAGCATTTCTTTGTATATATTTTTGGTTTGGGGATATACTGCTCCAATGGGATCTTCTATTTTTATTAGAAATTTTTTAATACAATCTTTTCTCATTTTGCATAGCTATCCCCATTCCCTCTGCCTCCCCTGCTCCTGCCTCCTCCACCTTCCCTCTACACCATTTCCCCCATCCACTCCTCAGAATGGTTAAGGTTTCCCATGGGGAGTCGACAAAGTCTGACATTTCACTTCCAGGCAAACCCAAGGTCCTCCCCACTACATCTAGGTTGAGCAAGATATCACTCCAAAAAGAATGGGCTCCGAGATATCAGTTTAAGCACTAGAGATACATCCTGGTCCCACTGCTATTGGCCTCACACACTGTCCAAGCCTCATAAATGCCCCCCACATTCAGCAGGTCTAAATTTTATTTATATACAGATGTGCCCACTATCAGTCCAGAGTCAGTGAGTTCTCACTAGCTCAGGTCAGCAGTGTCTGTGGGTATCAGCATCATGGTCTTAACTCCTTTTCTCATATTATCACTCCTCCCTCTCTTGGACTGGTCTCAGGTATCTCGGTCCAGTACTTCCCTGTAGATCTCTGTATCTGCTTCCATCAGTTGATCATTGAAATTCTATGATGACAATTAAGGTAGTCATCAGTCTGATTACAGGGGAAGGCCAATTTAGGTATCTTCTCCACTGTTGCTTAGAGTCTTAATTGGAGTCATCCTTGAGAATTCCTGGGATTTTCCTTAGTGCTGTTTCTTAATAGCTCTTTAATGGCTCCCTCAATCAGGATATCACTTTCCTTTATCTGCTTCTCTGTTCTTCCCTTCTCTTGAACATCCCATTCCCTCATGTTTGCCTCCTCCCTCCCCTCCATGTCCCCCACCCTCCCTTCTCTCCCCCCTCATAATTTTCTCAGGAGGTCTTGTCTGATATGTGTTCTTTTCTGTGAAGATTCTTTCATTGGGTATAATATTTGGCCATGATTATTCCATTTACTTGAGTTGAATTTTATTTAGAATTGTAAATATTACTTAGTCTGATGTAAAGTGGAGGGACCAGCCATGTACTTCCTCAGTTGAACAGCCATACTGATAATTCCATTGTCCTGATATATTTTTATTTTGGCTGGGCTCAACTACATTTTACAGCAGTATTAAAAGAACAGAAAACAAATATAACTTTTAACATGATACAAAGCTGGCTAGTTTCTAGCCATTTTCATATAGAAATGGTTTCAATAAAATCAGCTATGTGTCAACATACCCTGCCTGCCACCAATGATTTCATTATGCTGCTCAGTATCTTTCAAAATATCTTCAAGGAGGAAACATTTCCATGCAATCAATTGTTTGTAGAATTAAGCTGAAACATTTAAAAAATGAAATAAGGCACACAGGACCACAAAAGACACCAGAAGTGCCAGTAGAATGACTGTAATAGTTTTGAACACATTTCTCTGATGACCCTAGTAAGAGCTTCTGAGGGCACCCAGTCTGTAGATGATGCTGGGCATTATGGCCACCAGCTGTGACAAAGCAAGGAGGACAACACAGGGATTCAGAGATCTCCAAAAGGCTTGTGAACTTGTGTTCATCATTGAGTTGGTTTTCCACAGGATTCCATCAAATCTCGTCTCCTCTAGTGCCCTTGCAACTCCTTTTCCACTCACTCCAAGATAGAATGTCAACATTGTGCTTTCTGATGTTTATTCTTTGGGAGGCATAACATGAGGGACTGCTTGTGGGGGTTTCTGTCCTGCCCAGTTCCCACAGTTGGTTAGCCCCAAAGAAATTCACACAGAGAGTCTACATTAGATATAAACTTATTGGCCCACTAGCTCAGGCCTCAGAGTAGCTCTTATAACTTATATTAACCCATTATTCTTATCTATGATAGCCACATGGCTCAGTACCTTTTTCGGTGGGATAGGTCACATCTTGCTTCTTCTGTGGTCTGGGCAGGACTGTGGAGGAATGGGCTTCCTCCTTCCCAGCATTCTCCCGTTCTCATTGTTCCACCTTTACTTCCTGTCTGGTTGTCCCACCTATACTTCCTACCTGGCCAATCAGCATTTATTTAAAACATGATTGACAGGATACAGACAATTCCCCTGCACCATGGAGGGGAGGTGTTGTTATGGGGAGAAGGATTTTTACACCCAGAAATACTAAAAGAAATTCCCTTATTTACTGTTTTCCTTATTTAAGACATAATTATACAGTGCATCTACTTTCCAATTGTGTACTTAAAGTACCTTAGCTTTGTGAACGCAAGTATACAGACTCTTGCATTCTCTTCCTACTTACATCACCTCTCCTAGCATGCTGACACATTTTCTTAAAACCACTTAACAATCCTTAAAAATTCCCTTGCTCAATACTCTTCATTCATCCTTGAATCCCAAAAGATTCTCTCACCAAGATCATATATGTGTTTTTATACTAAATAGTGAAGTTTCAATATCTCAGAAAAATAAAAGCAGACTCTGGTCAATATAATATATTTTATAGATTTATTCAATTGTGAATAGCATTAAAGCAAATGCATATATGTAAATATTTTCTTCCAACGCCATGTATTATGTTTTTAATACTGCTATAAATAATGTTGGACTTGTGAAACTTGTGAATGTCAAACTTACTTCTCCATCATCACCTTTCTAGTCTCCACTTCATATACAACTCTTATCCTGAAAAGAAACTGAATATATACATTCTGAAATAAGTGGCTTTGAAAAAAATTCTGATGTCATCTGACCATGGTGGTGCTCTCCTATAATCCCTGTTGTCAGAAGGCTGACAATGGAGAGTTATGAGATCAAGGCCAGGTAGTGTTACATAATAAGAACTTGACTTTATAATAAATTAAAGGATATATAATATGTGCTCATGTGATATTAAATCAGGTACCTACCTCTGATGGCTAAGCTAAGGATAATTCTTAATTCTAAGTGTTATTCACATTGGTATATTTATTTTTAATATTACTTCAACATCCAATTACCAGAGAGTGCCATGTTTTCTGCTGCTGAAAGTCCTTTCTGCAAAGTCCTGCCAAACTGTGCAAATTAGTTCTTGCCCTGTTCCTCATCAGGATGACACATCTCTTCATTGCCTGATTCTCAAGAGGGATACATTTAGGGAAGTAGTTTAAGTGGGCAAACCTGTGCTGGACACATGTTTATTAATTCATGCTCTGGAGACTGAGAACAGTGGTGGCAGGAGTTGAAAGAAAAGGAGCTATAGCCTCATGGTGACAGAGAATCTAAGTGGCTTTATTTAACACCATGGTGAATCTGGCCAACAGTGACCTAACTGAAGTTCAGATGGCTGATAGTTTATTCTGTTCCATTTTATCAGCAATGGAGATGTGTGACAGCAGAAAAGCTGTGACCGTTGGTGACAGGGCTCTGAAATTCAGGTAGCTGCCCAGGAGACTAACAGCAGGAGTCTGTGTGATAACAGCTGAGTAACAAACTGTTCCTCGAAGGGGAATCTTTGCTGGTACAGCTTTCTGTACATTATACGTTGTTTACCTAGCTAGGTAACACTGTCACTTTTGCCATTGCCTTTTTTCACTGTTAAAGATGGAATTCAGAATCTTTCACAGGCTAAAATTGTGCCCAAGCCATCATCTACGCATCTACCCTTCCTTTCTTAGTCATGATTGCATTCCAATTAACAAATATTTACATATTTGTTTCAGTTGATACTTT
>NW_024544368.1:0-38418 GCF_018167655.1 Microtus oregoni | reverse complement strand
TAAATTTCTAAATACTTGCTCTAATTAAACAAATGTCTAATAAAGATCTGTGGATAAGCCTTAAAGTAATTTGATTTAGCTATCTTGGTGTAATCCTAGAAATATTAATGGTATAATAATAATTTTAAGTAAATACTTAAATAATTCAGCTTCAATATTGCTGAATATTTGAAAATATTTATTATATCACATGCTATGATTTTACCTGTTTACCTTAAACTAGTACTAGCTGGCTCCGTTGTTCAGAGAGAAAAAATTAAGGCATAAAAGGGACAATCACAACTTACAAATTTATAGGAATTAACTATTTATATTGCAGTGTCTATTTGTGCATGCATATGTTTTTTATAGTTATGTGAATGTACAGGTATATGTGTGGACACCAGAGCAGGCTGCCAGTCATGTTCTTCTACTGTTCTCAACATTATTGACTTGAGACAAGGTCTCTTACTGAACTGAAACTTTCTTTTATCTGCTAGAATGAGTGTCCAGGGAGCTCCTATGATTTCACCTGCCATTAGTGGCTTTTTACTCAGGTGCTGCGGATTCAAAATGAGATGTATGTGCTTAGACATTCTTGCCACACAGCCATCAACCCAGCCAAACTACAGCTTTTAATAATAAATAAATAAAAACTTGCTCTATGCTGGAGGAACGGCACAGGTTCCTGGTATACATTGCTTTTCTTTTTTTTTTTCTCTGGGAGGGAGGTTGTTTTGGTTTTTCAAGACAGGGTTTCTCTGTGTAATCTTGGCTATCCTGGAACATACTCTGTGAACCAGGCTAGCTTTGAACTCACAGAGTTCAACCTGCCTCTGCCTGCTGAGTGCTGGAATTGAAGCTGTGTGCCACCACTACCCAGAACAATTTTACATACAATAGTACGGTATGTTTTTTTTTTTCTTTTGGTTTTTTGAGACAGGGTTTCTCTGTGGCTTTGGAGCCTGTCCTGGAACTAGCTCTGTAGACCAGGCTGGTCTCGAACTCACAGAGATCCGCCTGCCTCTGCCTCCCGAGTGCTGGGATTAAAGGCGTGCGCCACCATCGCCCGGCAATAGTACAGTATTAATATATGTTTCCAAGAACAACAATATTAAAAACAAATCGATGGTGCCTTTTGTATACAAGACAATTCTGTTGTCAAATGCAGGAAGCATTTGACCTTTATACGATTCAACAAACAACCCATGAAGAGACAGAAATCTTTAATAAATAAATTAATTAATTAAAAAAACAATCAACCCAAAGGGGGTATTTCTCTGCTTTGGGATCTACCTCTTTGGCAAGTCCCACCCCAATGGTATTGGCAGCTCCACAGTTGCAGCCACCTCTGGTTTTGCCACAGTAACTCCCTAGAGCTCATCTCCATGGACTGCCTTATTATTCTAAAAAATTGTTTTCCTCAACTCTAACAAAGATAGTTTAATAGGAATTGAGAATTTCCTTGATATTTGTTTTAGAAACGTCAACAACTGGTAAAGGTTTCTCATGGTAAACAGATATTTATTAAGCATGTATGTTTTCTTAACAAGTAAATCTATGTATCATGGTAGATATTAAGGAATGCCACCATTTATGGCAGTTCTTCATTGTAGCAATTATAGTATTTTTAATCACTTCTATTTTGAGATGAAAAATAGGCCAAAATTCAGAATGTATTGTATATAATTAGGTATGTGTAATGTCTAAAATATTAAAAAACCACATGGTTTTAAGCAAGAAGCATAATAGAGTTTAAGGGATTCATTTTATAAGGTCATAAAATGATTAAAAATTAACCATTTATATTTGTATGTAGCTGTGCATAGGCACACTCACATCAGAGCGCAAAATGTATATATCCAGATGCTTGTATACCAAAATGCTATCTCCTTAAAGGATGTAGAGCTTAGTATTTCCTTATCATTGTAAGCTAGAAATCACTAAAGCATAAAAATGAAATGAAGCAGACTTCCTTCATTCACTTATCACCACTTTTCAGAATTAGTTGCCCTATGGGCACCTTTTTAATTATATTGCACATCTTTCCATTAGATATTGGGAGGTTGAAAATTAAGTGACAAATCTAATGTTTTCTGCAGAAGACCTGAAGCTATGCTTTTTAAATAGCTAGTAAAAGAAAAAGAATGCTATTTCCTTATCCATGGAATTAATTATACTAGTACACTACATAAATTCTATGGGAAATAGTGACATAAATGCTACTTTAAAGGTTTATAGTGATAAGCAATCATTTATATTAAGAGGGAATTCAAACTGCTGCCTCCTTTGCTCCTACAAACTGTAATGAAATTAGATTCATGTTCTTTGCAAAATAATAATATTTATGAAAGTGCTTAGTTTATGCCTGGGCCTGTATTTAGGGCTATACAAATTACATAAAATTGCCGCCGCCTTAATTTGAAGGAGCTATTATCTCTTCTCTTTAAATACATAGGAAGACTAAAGCACAGAGATTAAATAGCTTTCCAGTACTTATTCATTTGTGCCTTTAGTGATCAATAGACTCAACTTATCTCGCTTATCCTCTTCATATAAGAGTGTTTTAGCATTTTGAAGCCAGCATGCTATTGGACTGTTTGTACCAAATATTATCCTGAGTCAACTTATATAACAATTTGGAATTTTTACTAGTTGTTTGTAAAGGAATATATCCAGTTTCAAAGAAAAATAAGAATCCCAGAACTATAAATAGAAAGGACACTTTCAAGGTTATCTCACTTTTGTAAAATAAGGTCCATTCGAATAAGACAGAAAATGGCTCTTAAATTCATATCATTTGACATGCTTTTTCCTCTAAGAATGTTGGTGACAATTGAGCTTTCTCTGAATAAACACACAAATGCAGGATCCTCAGTTATCTAATGAATAAAATAAATAAATGCAACCATCTGATTGAATTGAAACAAAAAGAGCGAATCAAAATTATATTGATTAACAACTAAATTACTTACTGAAATAATTTTAAACGTACACACAGTTAAAAGAAACAATATAGCGATGTCGATGTGTTCTTATCCTATTTTTCCCAGTGGTAATAATTTATACAAGTCTAGTACAATATCACAACCAGAATAGACAATGGTGTAGCGCTCAGAGTATTTTCAGGTTAGTACGGTTTTATTGAAAGTGTAGGTTTGTGGATTATAAGACGAAACTTAGGCCCATCTTGACAGGTAATTCACCTGCCTATTATTGCGTTTATAATTCCTATCATTATCTACTCATTGTTATCTGTTATCTAGATTGTTGTCAATTCATTTTGACTTAGCAAAAAAAAAGACCTTGATGAATTTGTCTCCTATTAGTCCTTGATTGGACATATCGGATCCAGGTCACTTTCTTCTATTGGGTAAAGAGAAATAAATGTTCTAAACTCTGTACAACAAACGTCTGTTATCAGGTATATACTGCCATACAGAGGAGTCTTTCATCGTTATTGTTTGCTGCTGGTGTGTATTGTTAAGTTAATAAAGATGAAGTAGGCATTGTCTAACCTAGCTTATCATGATGAGAAATTTCCAAATTGAGTTATCATGAGGAAAGTATTTTTGAAATATTTATTTGTAAAACTTACCATTTTTACATTTCAATCCTTCGAATTTCTTAGAAGTTTGATAGCAGTTATAATAAAACTATTATTTATGAAAGTGTTCTATCATTAACTTGGTAGGTCTCTCTAGGCCTCTCTTCTGCAGCAACAGGGGTAGCATGATACTAAATTGCATTTGATGCTATAATGTTATGGGGGAAACCAAGTATTATATGTACGTATCTGTGAGAAATCAAACACGTCTCATTAGAGAGGTAACATAGTTATAAAATCAGCTGTTATTACTAATAGTTGATACTTAGTGACAAATATTTTCAAATAATATGCACAGTTTGGCTTTCCATAAAAAAACATGACTTTTACCTACCGTGAATATTTTCATTTAAATAATAATCTGTAGGTAGATTTCTATGTATTAGATTTTTAAAAATGTAAATCCTCTTTAATTGCTTCCATCAACCTGAGTTTCTGATTGTGCTCTAATACCAATGAAATCTGTTAAAGAAATAGCTAGAACATTGCTTCAATTATTAACTCACTTTGTGCCTATTTTATATTTTTTAAGATTTATTTAGTATTATTTCACATGCATAGGTATTTTGCCTACATGTATGTCTTGTGCCATGTGTTTATAGTGCTTATGGAGGTCAGAAAACGGTGCCAGTTTCTTCGAAGCTAAATTACAGATGGTTGTAAGCCACTACATAGGTACTTGGAATGCCAACATGGTTTCTCTGGAAGAGTATCCTGTGGTCTTAAGCACTGACACATGTCTCTAGTACCTCTTTGCATATTTTACTTTAAATTGAAAGGAAAACATCTATTCAAGAAGTTTTCTTTTTACAATAACATTTATTTGTATGCACATAAACATTATTTTCAACTGATAAGGCTTAGAGTCATTGGTACTTTAGTATATGTTGCTGTAGTTTTAAAGATCTTTTAGTAAATACAATCAGTTAAAGGAAACATCTAGTTATAATAATAAAATAGTGAATGGTAATTGTATTCATAAACTATATCTTAAAATGTTATGCAAATAACCCCTGAAATTTTGTCTTGGTCTCTTATCAGTGAAGAGAGGATTAGTATGAATGAGGTCATTGTCCATAGAGATTTCTAAAATAATTTTTATTAGCTAGCAAAGCAAAGAATTAGGATTTCTGAGTGCCTAAATGTTATTTTGCAGTAAAAAATCACAATAGGTAAAATGGCTATGCCTAATAATTCCCATAATATGAAAATTTTCTCAAAATCTTTCAGATAATTATGTCAACCTTGGTTAGCTATAGCTATAGAAAAAAGCAAAAGGCAATAATAACACATTTTCCTATAGTTCTTTACTTTTGATATGGACTGTCACTCAAGCCCATGCTGGCCTTAATACACAGTTATCTTTCTTCCTCAGTCACCTGGGTGCTGGCATTACAAATATGAAGCCCTCACCTGGTTTATAGGAAGCAAAAAAAAATAGACAGCACAAGGGAAACAATAGAAAAGAGACTTCCTGATGAAATGGCTGAATGTTTGCTTAGCAAACTCTTTTGGACATTGAGAATAAGATAAAAAAAGTTCAAGTTCCAGATAATTAAATTTTGGTATCCTCATCACCTGGGGATGCCTATAGCCATTGTCCAGGAAGTCTCTTTTGTCATGTAGTCTAATATATCATATTCTTTCCAACCTTGTTTCCCCTCGGTTATCCATGTATTATCAAACCATTGCATGAAAATACATAGTCCTCCCTGGAGCTCCAATCTCAAGTTTAGTTTCCTAGATCATATAAAATTATTATCAAACTTTTTTTATGTTTTCCTCTTCTTAACCTCTTATATAAGTCAGTAGGTATAGCCATTTAGAACTGGCATAGAAAGGGTTCATTGCCACTTTCTGCCCTTGTTCTTGAGACTGGGCTGGTTAGAACTAAAAATCTCCCCATGGAAGCTGTTTTGGTAGACAAGAAGCTGAGAGTGCGGGTGAAAACTGAAAATATTGCACTAGAACAAGGTATTTGATAAGATTATAAATTGTTGATATTTTACATTCTTGGATAAAACTTCTATTTGTCTATCATATTGTATCTTTTTCATAGTTATAGCCCTCTGTATTTATTTTCATTATTTTGTATAGAAACTTTCCACAACTTTTACTTGTTTATAATTTTTCATATCTGTCTATTGGTTTAATGTGTATATAAAAATCTTAATATGACTAATGGCGCTCATTATAACTTTCTTATTCTTTAACAATCCGACTTCTATATTCCAGTGATGCTTATCTTTTTTTAACAAAAAGTAATGATCCACTGTCTTTTAAGTAAGGGCTTACTGTTTCAAGAAATGAACATTCTCCAAATAAGAGACTGACTCTCTTACTATGTATCCTCAGAGCATCTTGTACTTCCATTTACAGCTAGTACCATGGATCAATACTATTTGTTGGTAAAAGGAGGGAAACATCTATAAAGTTTATTCTTATCATTGTCTCTATGACTGTTTATTTTTCTATTTTCATTAACAGTCCGGTCATATCTATATATTTCCCCATAAACACCCTAGTCTTCTGCTTGTTCTTGTCCTCGTGTGTCAGGACAATGATAACTATATTCTTTTAAGAACATTTTTACCTTCAGTAGTTTTCATGGAATTTTGGACAAAAGGAAAAATTGGTTTAAGTGCCAAGAGGGTTACCACAAACAAACATATATATATATATGTATTTGACTAGACAAACAAGCTTCGATTACTTAGTATTAGAATTGCTTCAATAATATCAGGGGGATATGTTGAGTGGATTAGTTTCAGGACTCTGGTAAATTCGCCTTTGTTTCTCTGTAAAGTGACTCTAATTCAGGAAATTAAGCTTCCTCCTGTTGACTCAAACCATAATTCTCACCTCAAAGGGCATAAGAGAGAGTTTCTAATGCCATATTTGAATGAACATGATCCAGGAACAGAGATTTAGAGTACTCCAAGATGCATGTTCTGCTATAAAAGCAGTTTCATGGTGTTTTTCTGATAATGGAACAACAGATGTCATAAATAAAGGTGTTTTTCAAATACTCGGTGGAAACTTTAAGTTGGCAGTTGCAATGAAGTGGAAAGTTTACTGCTACATATCTCAGATGCTATCTGATGGCTCTTTGCCTTTTGGCCTGTGGAAGCTGGTTTTGTTCAGTTAATACAGTCTAAAAGGTTTATATCTACTAGTCACAATATATTAGGTTTGAGCCAAATGTGGGGAAACAATGACTATTTAGAGGGCTAATGATAAGCCAGAATTATTATAATTAGGACTTTCCGTATTGCAACCTCTGTACACCACTGAGGTTCTAATCAGGCAACAAGCCTTTGTAGACACCGATTCCTTACAGGAACTCTTGTTTATAGTATCTGTATCCCTGCTCTGAATGCGTAGATCATTTCCTCATTTTTGCAAATCCAGCTCTACTTGAAATGGGATAAAACTGTCATTTTTAATTTTAAATAGGATGGAAAATAGCTCCTGATATAAGACTTGGTAACCCCCCCCATATACACTTGTACAAAATTGCAAAATGATTCTCCAAGACAATATAAATTACAAAATCTTTGTTAGCTCACTGACTTTAGTCTAATCCAGAATTTTTGTATAGAAGAAATATTTTTCAAAGTGTATTCTACCAGTAATCTCAATATCAAACTGGAAGACTTCTCCCTGAGACTGTTCAAAATACTGGTTCAGTCTTGCTGCAGTTAAAATAAGCAAAATTCTTTGTGGGTCATGTATTTGTGAAAAGTACTTGGGTGGTAACAGATGGACATTTAAAAGCAAGCGAAATGATAAAACTGCCTCTGACACCTTGTAAAACAAATTGTACAAAAAGCATGCCAGTTGTGGGAGAGAACATAAGCTTCTTATTCACTCAGAATTTCCTGAGATAAAGGGAGAAATGGACTTGGAACAAAATTTAATATGAATCTGAAAAGATAAGGCATTTGTCTACAAGGAAGTTTCTAAACAAGGAAGGTACAGAGAAAATAGAGTATGAATCCCTGCCTACCCTTGGCACAGACCACAGATTCGACAGGGTCTGTACTGGCCCCAAAGTTTTTCAAAGATAATTGTGCTCTTGCAGCATCTCTCTGTATAAATGCACTCTTCCTGCCCTATAGCAGCCTGCCTGGTCTGGGAACACCATAGGAATTGACCCTTTGAAGATATTTCTTTTAAAGAGGTTTGTTCTGTTTATACAAGTTTTTCTGAGTAAAGGTCGGCTTTAAGTGGTAATTGTTTTGTCAATGTTTCCATACTATGGAACAAAGTGTGTTCTACTTTTACTGTACATGTGGATAATGTTTTCATGCAGAGTTTTTCTGTGTTCCTTATAGGTATTAGGATGCCTTTAGTTTGGGATATTTGATATTTTATTTGCAAAACACAGGTTGACAAAGTAGCTATTTGTTTATTGCTGCAATAACTGTAAAGAACTAGTCAGCTGTTACTCAGCTTGACATTTTGATTTTTTTTTATCACACCTTACACATATATACATTATATTAGTCATCTAAACAATTCTTTTAGAGCTGGGCAGTGGTGGCACACGCCTTTAATCCCAGCAGTTAGAAGGCAGAAGCAGGCAGAACCAGGATGGTGTTCGAGGCCATCCTGGTCTGCAAGAGCTAGTTTCCCAGACAGGCTCCAAAGCTACAGAGAAACCCTGTCTTAAAAATAAATAAATAAATAAATAAATAAATAAACCGAAATGATCCGTCTCAGGCTTTTATTTATTTTCAGAATACAAAGCCCTATAAGTATATCTGTGCACATTAAGGTACAATAACCAAACCAAGGGGTACAGGAAATGGGAAGGGCTATACGGAGAAAAGGGAAGGGTCAAGTGATGTAATGAAATGTATCTTGAAAGTTTTAAAATAAAAATATCATATAAATAAACTTGACAGAAAAAAGTAGAGTGATATTTTTGGAAGTTATCATGATTCCATTTGTAATTTTTAAAATTTGATTTTACAGATCAGTTGTTGATACTTTTGGATGACTATTTCATTGTTGGGTTTATTAGGTATTAGAGAGTATCCATTATAGTAGCAACCACCACTATATGTATCCAGGAAGAAATTTCCAGAAAAAGTCATGTTTTAAGATCCAGATAAGCATGTTTGCTACCAATTTGATTCCTCATTGTGCTAAATGTGACTTTGGGCCCATTGTTTATATTTTAAAGGCATTAAGGAAGGTGCCTGAAAACCATGTCATATTGAGTTAATGTTTAGAGTACTTATCTTTCCTGTGTTCCATTTATCTCTTTTTATTCGGATAAATATTCATTATCATATTTATCATTAAGTCATTAGTATATGACAACCTTCGCCAGAAGCTTATGTTAAATTCAGAATTGCTATCTTAAGAGGCAAGAAAAAGTAAAGGATGTTTGTCTTCTGTGAACCACATATTTTTGACCCACAAATGCTTACTTAACACATTCACATGACTGTAAACAAGGAGGAAAACTAATGCTTACCATCTGCACATGAAAACCTGTCCAATCATGGGAAATTGGAAATAATACATTTCAAAGATTCAATTGAAGAAATACTACAGAGGATTTGGAAGCAGGGTTAATACAACATCCAAAATAAAATAACAAAATAAAGCTAGCCCAAAATTCTTCCAAAATGCCTGAGCACAACAAAACAAAGTGGAAAAGTTCTTCTGAAGACTCTTAGGTGTATGTGCCATGCTTTGAAAGAAAATGGTTCTCAAAGGCTTACAGGGAGTAACACTATTAGATGTAGACTCATTGGAGTTGGTGTGACTTTGTTGGAGGAAGTGTGTCATAGGGGATGGGCTTTAAGGTCTCAGATGCTCACAGTCTTTTCCTATTTCCTTTGGATCTGGATATAGAACTCTAAGTTATCTCTCCAGCACTATGTATGCCTGTGTGTCATCATGCTTCCCACCATGATGACAGTGGACTAAATTTCTGAACTGTAAGCCAGTTCCAGTTAAATGCTTTCTTTTATAACAGTTGCCATGGCCATGGTGTCTCTTCACAGCAATAAAAATCCTAAGTAAGATGGGGGAGTTACATGTTGATTCAGAAGCAGAATATCATGAGGGGGGTAACAGTGGAAATATAATTTAATATATAATAAATAGAGTAAAAATGGAATTATTATTCATCTACCATAAGAGCCATCTTTCATAATTTAGTGTTTCCATCGTCCCAAAAGAAACGTTACAAATTACAGTCCTATTCTTGTTTTTCTCCTTCTATCCCCTGCCGTCTACTAATCTTTCTTTTTCTATGAATATATCTGTTTTGAACATTACACAAAGTAGTCTGGTTAACTAAACTAGCCTTTAGTTTCTATTTACTTGGTTTATATAAAATGGTTTTAAGGTTCATGTATGTTGTAAACTCATCACTGCTGATTAAAATTTCATTGTACATGCATACACACCCCACACACTTTTATATGTCCTTTAGATCATGATTATTTATTCATTTCATATTTTGTTTCTAAGAGATTCTTCATGTGTGGGAAAGAGCCATTGCTATGTTTATACCATAAATAAAATATAATTGTCATTCTATTAGTGCACATGTCTTCTTTTCTGGAATAAGATTATATTTTCTCATTAAATAACTAATACTTGACAGCATAAGATGATTTTTATGATGTTCATGGATGCTGAAAGTCCATATAGTACATAACAGAAATGACTTGTCTGCTATGATCTGAGGTATCTAGAACTCTATGCCTAAAGTTTTGAAAACAGCTAGATAAAATTCTAAAAAACTACATATAGCTGTTTTGTCATTTGACATTCTCATTTCATAGGGTCTTGGAGTAACTACACTTCTTATACGATACTTCCTGATTGTGAGCAAAAGGTATTGTAGCAAAAAGAAAAAGTTGCCTGTTGTTTTATGATCCAGCCATAGAAAGTGCAGAGTATCACTTCTGTGATCTTGACTTCACTGAAAGCTTTTAAACTCATAGTGTAGACAAAACAAAAAGCTTCCATTTTTAAGTGTCAAAGAGTTTTGAGACTGATTTCAAAACCATCATAATACATAGGTTTATTTTGTTATGGGTGTAAACTTGCATCTTGAAATTTATTAGTAATGATTAACAGAAGTGCTTCCTGGTTATGGATATTTCTTCTTAACTTTGGTTGTTGCTAACTGTTGATTAAAAGACATTGTAATAACTGTCATTTTAACAAGTGAGAATTTATATGTAGCAAACCATAGTCCTTATCCCCAGAAAAGAACATTCTGCTTCTCATTCCTTTGTTGTCATATTTCTATAGATAACTGTCACAACAGTTGCTTTAACTACTACGCAAGGATTTATATATTTTTTCACTAAATCTTACTTTTCCTTCCCTGAGCCTCTAAATATATAAGCCAAATGAAATTCCTTTAACATATCCCAAGACTTCATTGATTGTTGATAAATTAAATATTTTTGATAAGTAATTTTGTCCAATCAAATTGATATTATATTTCATTAACTGTTTACATAAATATATACAAATACACACGTACATACACACACGCTAATGCACACAAATATGCACACAGAAAAACACATGATTCCTAAAGTATTATTTAAAAAAATCCAGAATATAACAAATGAGAATGAAAGTTTAACAGTGCATCAAAATACTGTGAGAATGGGAAAATAAGGTTTATTGGGCTGAAAAAGAAATCATGAACAGCTTGTTGAAGAACGTAATTCACATAATGTATATTCACAATTTATGCTTACTGAATTTAGTAGTTAGCATAGAATTTCAAAATTATTATTTTCATATAATTTTAATTTTTTCATTCACCACCCACCCATATATACACTCTTTTTTTTCTCTCTCATTAGAAAACAAACAGGAAACTAAAACAAAACAAATGAGAGAAGGACAAAACAAACAAACAGGAAAAAGAGCCAAAAAATAAAGCACAATGAAAAGATACAGGTACATGGACACACACTTTTGCACACAGCAATCTCATAAAAACAAAAAAAAATGAAAAAAAAATATATATATATATATATGCAAAAGATCAGTGAGGTAAAACAAAGAACAAAAACAAAGAAGAAGAATTGCAAACAAAGCATTATGAGAGAAAAAATACACTCCAAAAATGCCATTGAATACATTTTGTGTTGACATCTACTGCTGGGATTGGGTCCTGTCTCTAAGGGGGGTTTGTATCCCCGGTAAGATTCCTTCAGATAAAATAAACACTTCCTCCGGTGGTAGGTCAACTGGCAAGAGCTCCTGGATGAGGGATGAGGTTTGGATCCACTTCCAGTCTCAGTGCTGCCATCCCATCCAATATGGACCTGTGCGTGCCCTGTGCATACTGACATGCATTAGTCCTGCGGTGTCCAGTAAACCTTGTTTCCTTGGTGTTCTCCATCCACTCTAGATTTTACAATCTCTCCACATTCACCACTTCTGGGTTCTCTGACCCCAGGCAGGAGGAATTTGATGGAAATATTCCATTTAATACTGAGTGTTTTTTGGCTATTTGAACTTCTTCTGTTGAGAATTCTCTGTTCAGCTCAGTGCCCCATTTTATAATTGGGTTGATTAGCATTTTACGGTCTAGTTTCTTGAGATCTTTATATATTTTGGAGATCAGACCTTTGTCAGTTGCGGAGTTGGTAAAGATCTTCTCCCAGTCATTGGGTTGCCTTTGTGTCTTAGCGACAGTGTCCTTTGCTTTACAGAAGCTTCTCAGTCTCAGGAGGTCCCATTTCTTCAATGAGGTTCTTAATGTCTGTGCTGCTGGGGTTATATGTAGGAAGTGGTCTCCTGTGCCCATGTATTGTAGAGTACTTCCCACTTTCTCTTCTATCAGGTTCAGTGTGTTTGGATTGATATTGAGGTCTTTAATCCATTTGGACTTGAGTTTTGTGGATGGTGATAGATATGGATCTATTTTCCTTCTTCTACAGGTTGACATCCAGTTTTGCCAGCAAATTTGCTGAAGATGCTCTCTTTTTCCCATTGTATACTTTTAGCTCCTTTATCGAAAATCAGCTGTTCATAGGTTTGTGGGTTAATGTCAGGGTCTTCTATTCGATTCCATTGGTCGACTTCTCTGTTTTTATGCCGATACCAAGCTGTTTTCAATACTGTAGCTCTGTGGGAGAGTTTGAAGTCAGGGATGGTAATGGTTCCAGACGATCTTTCGTTGTATAAGATTGTTTTGGCTATCCTGGGTTTTTTGTTTTTCCATATAAAGTTGATTATTGTCTTCTCCAGATCTGTGAAGAATTTTAATGGGATTTTGATGGGGATTGCATTGAATCTATAGATTGCTTTTGGTAGAATTGCCATTTTTACTATGTTGATCCTCCCAATCCAGGAGCAAGGGAGATCCTTCCATTTTCTGGTGTCCTCTTCAATTTCTTTCTTCAAAGACTTAATGTTCTTGTCAAATAGATCTTTCACATCCTTGGTCAGAGTTACCCCAAGATATTTTATGCTATTTGTGACTATCGTGAAAGGTGATGCTTCTCTAATTTCCCTCTCTGTTTCCTTATCCTTAGTGTATACGAAGGCCACTGATTTTTTGGAGTTGATCTTGTATCCTGCCACATTAGTAAAGGTGTTTATCAGCTGTAGGAGTTCTTTGGTAGAGTTTTTGGGGTCGCTTATGCATACTACCATATCATCTGCAAATAACGAGAGCTTAACTTCTTCTTTTCCGATACGAATCCCCTTGATCCCCTTATGTTGACTTATTGCTAAGGTCATGCTCAACTTCCTTAGCGATCAGGGAAATGCAAATCAAGACAACTTTGAGATACCATCTTACACCTGTCAGAATGGCTAAAATAAAAAACACCAATGATAACCTTTGTTGGAGAGGTTGTGGAGAAAGGGGTACACTCATCCATTGCTGGTGGGAATGCAAACTTGTGCAACCACTTTGGAAAGCAGTGTGGCGGTTTCTCAGGAAATTCGGGATCAACTTACACCTGGACCCAGCAATACCACTCTTGGGAATATAACCACGAGAGGCCTTTTCATACAACAAAAGTATATGCTCTACTATGTTCATAGCAGCATTGTTTGTAATAGCCAGAACCTGGAAACAACTTAGATGCCCTTCAACGGAAAAATGGATGAAGAAAGTATGGAATATATACATATTAGAGTACTACTCAGCAGTAAAAAACAAGGGCTTCTTGAATTTTGCATGCAAATGGATGGAAATAGAAAACACTATCCTGAGTGAGGTAAGCCAGACCCAAAAAGACGAGCATGGGATGTACTCAATCATATTTGGTTTCTAGCCATAAACCAAGGACATTGAGCCTATTATTAGTGATCCTAGAGAAGCTAAATAAGGAGAACCCAAAGAAAAACATATAGGCATCCTCCTGAATATTAACCTTCATCAGGCGATGAAAGGAGACAGAGGCCCACATTGGAGCACCGGACATAAATCTCAAGGTCCAAATCAGGAGCAGAAGGAAAGAGAGCACGAGCATGGAACTCAGGACCTCGAGGGGTGCACCCACACACTGAGACAATGGGGATGTTCTATTGGGAACTCACCAAGGCCTGCTGGCCTGGGTCTGAAAAAGCCTGGGATAAAACCAGACTCTCTGAACATAGCGGACAATGAGGACTACTGAGAACTCAAGAACAATGGCAATGGGTTTTTGATCCTACTGCACTTACTGGTTTTGTAGGAGCCTAGGCAGTTTGGATGCTCAACTTACTAGACCTGGATGGAGGTGGGGGTTCCTTGGACTTCCCACAGGGCAGGGAACCCTGATTGCTCTTCGGGCTGAGGAGGGAGGGGGACTTGATTGGGGGAGGGGGAGTTAAATGTGAGGCGGTGGCGGGGAAGAGACAGAAATCTTTAATAAATAAATAAATTAATTAAAAAAATACTGAGTGTTCCTAGGTCTCTCAATCTCTGTACATTGCCTAATTTTGGTTCTCTGTATTTTCACTCATTTCCTGAAGGAGGAACCTTCTCTGAAAAGGGTTGTGCTAGTAATAAAGCAGAATGTCATTGCAAGTCATTTTACTGCTATGTTTCTTTAGCAAAACAGAATTTTGTATCCTAGTTTGATGGGTGATCTGGTCTCTGGTTCTCAGCTACCTGAGCACTGTCAGGCATGGGTTCAGTCTAATGGTGTGAGCCTTAAATACAAATAGTAAAAACAAGAAATAATTTAGTACTATTTTTTAAATCTAATAATATTTTAATTGATAAATTACTTTCCTTTGAAATTTGCCGCACAAAGAATAAGTTCTTTTCTCAGATACCACTTTGTATAAGTAAGTCTTAAATGAGTTTTAAATGAGAATATCAGACACATGTTCAATGAAATATGATTATCTCATCCCAGCTGAATGCCCATTATCATGAACACAAAAAAATATAGCACAGATGTGGTGAACTACCATTTATATTGTTAAAATGCCCATTTGATTTTAATATTATTGATACCTTCAGCAAAACATTCTTCTAAAGAGTATTCCTTACACCACTAAAATAATGTCAAACAATGTCATTTAAAAATAGTATGAAGATGAGCTTCATAATCATAATCATCTCATCTCCTCCGAGTTATTTATAGTTGAATGTTATTTTTACCTCTGAGGGAATTAAAGAATTTCTTTGGGAATTAAATGTACTGAGGAAGCAATAATCCTGTAAAGTAGGCTACTAAATTAGTTAGCATTAGCTTGCGTTTTATAGTTCAATATGGCACTCAAGAACTGAGCAATATACATATTTGAGGATATACATAACAACAGTAGCAGATAATACATAATGCTCTGGAAAATTTAGCCTATATATAAAATTAACTGATTGAAGCAAGTAAAGCCAAGTATCTTTAGAATTTTAAAGATTCAACAAATATTCTATGGAAAATACCATTTTATTAATTGATAATAGTTTACTAGCATATCACCTTGTTATTTAAAGCATTAACAATTTTTCTAAAATTGGCAGCATTAATACTAGCATTCTCATTTTGCCACAAAGCAAAAATAAAAATTTTTCTGTAAGGTCCTGAGTTCAATTCCCAGCAACCACACTCACAAGCATGCATAATGAGATCTGATGCCTTCTTCTGGCCTGCAGACATACCCGCACACAGAATACTGTATGCATAATAAATAAATAATTCTCAAAATAAAATTGCTTATTAAAAATCTTTTCTTTAAATCTGATAGTTAAGCAATAGAGAAAATACCATTTTGTTTTACAAACTTTGTAAACTGTTTGCAACAAAATTTAGAACTTTTGAATACTATGATTTAAAAGTTAGTGAAAAATTGGTAGAAAACTATGTAAAATAGAGAGTATAAGAAAAAAGATAATATATATTTTGCTAAGAAAATAATTGTTCAGGAATTTAAATTATCAGTTTCAGCAACTTAAGAGGTGGTAGGGGTGCAGAAACTGAAGCAAGGTCCTGGAGCAGTTTGCTGGCTTGCTCTCCATGGCTATCTCAGACTTCTTATAGCATTTAGTACCACCAGCCCAGAGATGGCACTGCTCACGGTGAGTTGGGCACTTCCACATCTATTATCACTCAAGAGAATACTCCACGGGTTTGCCTAGAAGCCAATCTGGTGGGGCATTTTCTTAATTCAAGGATATCTCTTCCTATCTCTTCCCAGAAAAGTCCATCTTATGCCAAGTAGATGTAAACTAGTCAGCACACCTCTTTTGACCTCCTTTTCAAAATTAAAGGTAAAGTCACATGTGTATGTGCATATTCTTCAAGAAGTGTGTCCTTAAAGAAAAATAATGAAAAGTAGAAGTGTGTTCTTTACAAATGTTTTCACTGTAACACACACACACACACACACACACACACACACACACACACACCCTATATCTAGGAAGTGGGAAAGCAAGAAAATGGAAGAAAGGTAATCTAAGTGTACATAGGTAGATGGTAATACATAATACAAAATTTCATATATTTTAAAGTATCCCATATTGAAATGTGGCCACTCTGCACCATATATTGCTTTAAAAGTAGAAGATGTATGGACATGTAGATTTTAAAAATATGTGTAAACTGTCTATTAGTATTAAAATCCTATAAATCAGTCAATACATAAATGAATAAAGCAATGCATGCTTGAGCTGAAAAACATAAGACTGTCTTGCTTGGTTTTGTATATGCTGTTTAGTAGTTTCATATATAGGCAGTAAAGTTTCAAGGCAGTTTCAAAATCTATCAAGTACATGAATCCATTCAAGCACATGAATGTATTTTCATTTTGAAGTTTGTGTATACCGTTTCATCTTAAGAACCAATGAGCTAAATGTAGAACATACCAATATTTATGAGTATTCATTTATATATATATATATATATATATATATATATATATATATATATATATATATATAGTAAAATCAAGTAGCTTCTATACAACATAAAGTTCTACCATCCAAGAACTAGATTTTTTGAGGTTATGTGTGTGGTATGCCTGCTTTCCCTTGACAATAGTCTTTTTGTTGTTGTGTCCACACAGAAGAAAGGGCATTCTCTCTCTCTCTCTCTCTCTCTCTCTCTCTCTCTCTCTCTCTCTCCTCTCATCTATCCCTGGCTAATATTAAATTCATGATTCTCCTGCCTTAGCCTTAAGGGTGTCCAGTGCATGGGGTATCTATTATACTGGTATTATTCCATTCTCAGGGGTCATGCTTTCAGTATCTAATCACTTCTTTAAGCCCTCACATTTTAGTGTTGATTTGGTGGTTAGGAATCTGGGGATTTTTAACATAAGAATTGGAGAGAGGTATATTCATTCTGCATCAGTGACCATTTCCTGTTCACAAATGGCATTATTTTCAAAATATTTGCTCACTGAATATAGTATTATCTCTATAGCACACGGAGGTTAATAATATCTCTTGAAGTAATATCTGGGGAACTCTCTAGCTATTAAGGGTTTCATTCCTCCTCATGCAGAAGCAATTTGATTCACTCAAAACCCAAATTAATGAGGATTTTCTTCTCGTCATTATTTCTTTTAATCAGAAATAGCTTCTTCTTTTTAAAATAATGCAAAGGCATCTGAAGAACAAAATAACTGTCAGAAAACAAACTCTCTTTCAAAATCTGAAGAAAATTAAGTAGAGGCATTTAAACTGACTAGTAGAAGAAGATTCTGCAGGTAGCATTGAACAGAATGATTAATGTCAATGAAAATATTGATATATATTCAACAAATAGGCATTTGATGGGTATTTAATGAGTCTGGTAGGTAATAAGTAATACCTAAAATAAAGATAGTCAATTATGGTTCACAATAAAGTGATAATATGTTATAAATCATATCTTTTATGAAATTAATTGTACTGAGATGTTTGAAGAATGACACAGCAGTAAAATACTCAAACTACTAAGGGGACACAAAAATAGGGAAGTAAAAGCTAACTTGGCAAGTATGAACAGGTCACAAGGCACCATCTTAAAACATGCATAAAAGTCTCATCTAATTAGGAACTTCTTATTCCCTTTACACATCTCCATGTTGCTCATTCAAACTAGTTCACATTTTCAACTTTATTTCTAAAACAATGTAAAAAGATGAGGCACTAGCTAAGGAAGAAAAAGCAACAAAATTGTAACAACTGTGGTAGACAGGAAAAGGGGCCCATAGGATTGGTATAGAGTAATCAACATCCATCTAGCAGACTGTCAATGTTCCTTCTGATGTCCCATTTTGCAGGATGTTTTCTACTTGTAAGCACTGATACATATGAAACATATGTCTTCCCTGATACATATGAAACTATGGGAGAAGGTTATACATTGAAATGTTGAATTGATAGTGATTTTCTTTGGTTATTGATAGATGAGAATGTAAAAATAAAGCTGCTGAAATTTATCCTCCAAAAAGGACTAACGTGGTGGTCATTTTCAGAGGTCACAAGTATCTTTGAGTCCCAGCTTTCCATATTCAATACTTTCTCATTGTTGTGCCTTGTCTTGCTATCCCCCGCTTCTCGATCTTTCTACTTCCTTGTTGATGGTTTCTATGATCACTGAGACATTATTGTCCATAGATTTAAATTTTTACCACATATCTGATCCTGGACAATCCAATATAAGACATTAAGTAATTCACTACCTTTAAAAGAAATAATAGGGTTTTATGTTGTTGATTAAAGAGATACGGATCAGAGAATCATTCCTTAATAAATAATGCATTAACTTTTATTTGTTTAGGGATTGTTTTTAGTAAAAACATGGAAAAAGCCAGTTTCTGAATAGTTCATGAATGTTATCATGCTACCTGCATTTGGCATTCAAAGCCTGTATATAGGTTATGTTGGCTTCAGCGCTGTAATTTTGATAGCTTGTTAGCATTTCCGTGTGTATCTGTAAGATCCTGGCAGCAATCACCTACTTCCCGATCCACTTTGTTTCATTGTCTCTGTAGGACTTCTATCATTCATGCAATATCTCATTTGAATTGATACTCAAATCCCTTAATTCTGCTGTTGCCTGCTGACATCAGGGCCTTTTACATCTCTGTCGGTTATACTACAGATACTCTACACTAGATAGTTGCTACACTAGATAGGAACTTCACCTCAGTCCTGTATCCTGCACCACCAGCAACCTCTATGCCACTATCTGCTCCTTTTCCTACTCATTTTCATGGGATAGCAATAGAGCCATGCCATCTTTTTTGTCATATTGTGTTATAAGAAAGGAATAGAAAAAAAAAACTCAGTCTCAAAAAATGAGAACGGTTTTAATAAGGCTACTGCAAACTTATACATGGATCTTGTTCCCCAAGAGTCAAATGTGATACCAAAGTAGCTGCTTTCTTGGGTTTTAATGCAAATTCCACATAGTACTGAACTTCTGCTATAAACACTTCAGCTGCTTGCTCTATAGGAAATCCTTTTAATCATGCCCACTGAAGCTGTTGCCAGTCCAAGAATAATAATATAAGCACTGTATTTTTATGTCCTAAAAATGTTTCAAAGGTCATTCTATTGTATTCACCTCCCCCGTTTCTCATTTTTTCCTTTTTCTTCTTTTTGCTCGATGTCTTCTTACTTCTGTTTGTTTCCTCTCATTCACATTACTATTGACGAAATAGGATCTTCTAAGTTGTGTTCATTGTATCCATATGGCACTACTGAACATGGCATTGTATTTACTATACTGATATTTATTGGGAATTAACAAGGAAACAGAAAATATTAACATGTCTATATTTGTGCTAAAAGTTAATCAAAACAACATTTATTGATAATTTAATATGGAGCTAATGCAATTTAAGATAGGTACGCAGTAATGAAAAAGGAGATTAAACAAGATGCTAAATCCGAACCTATTTTGTATCTGAAGAAAAATTTTAATTCTGAAAATTTTGGTGTCTAAGTTGTCCTCATTAGAACTTTCACAATTATTGAATGATCATATATTAAATGGAAATGAACTATGACAAATTTACTTACCCTTAGTTGAAGTTACATTAACAATGAATATGTCCAATCATTCCCAGATAAAAAAGACAAAATCATATGCCTTGTGGTCTATCATCATAATTTATCATCATCCTTATTTTCCACTTGTGTATCTTTATAAAACTGTGTTGATGCTCTTATGTGTCAACTGTCTTCACTTTTGACACAGATTTTTTAGTGTGTATGTAAATTTCAAAGTATAGTGAACATATATGTATTTTTAGTAGTATGTGCTGTGTGTAGTCATATATATATATACATACATACACACACACATATATATATATATATATATATATATATATATATATATATTTCTAAGTTTGGTCCAATATAGCAGTATAATTGTTTTAAACCTCCTTAAAAATGCTATATAAATACATGTTCTAAGAACACTGATTTCTTTTTTTGGAAGAATGTCTTTTCAGAGAAGTTATTAATCAATGGAGGACAACTGACAGACTATATACCATGTCATTACCATTCCCTTCTCACTCAGGTCTTAGGTTAAACTCCTTAGAATACTGTATAAAAGATTCATTGGTTCTAATACATTTTGTCATCTAGGATTACTTTTTACACTAACTCAACCATAGTGGAACTGATGCTGGCTGCTACTGAAGTAATATTGCCTTCAAGTATATCTAACACAGGAAATTAATTCTGATTTGTTAATAATGGATATGACTAATATCTGCTAAACAGTGTTGTAAGATGTGTTTTGTTTGAATAAAGTAATAAGTTTATAAAGTTTTCAACCTTATTGTATGAGTAAACAACTAATATTTTCCTACTATGAACCACCATATTTCCCTGGTAGTAAAACATTTTATTTGATATCTGTTATAGTCTAGTATTTTCTGAAGCTCAAGTGATAAACAGGGTAATTTGCACTATCTTTCTAAAAATAATTCTCATTTAAAATATGATAATTAAAATTATTGTCATTATAAATTACTCGCAAAAGCACTAATATAAGACCAAAGGCTAACTTTTTGTGCATAAAGAACAAATAAAGCATTAAATATTATCTGCAAATTAAGTAAAATGTAAGTATGAAATACAATACAATGTACCACATTAGTGTACTCAACAAAATTGTTTAAGAGAAATTGTGTTCTATGTAATGTAAATATAAACTATCTGCAGTTGTACATGGATTTAGAACAATGACATACTTTTACTTTCAGTAAATTTGTGTTATAAATCCACTGTGAGAACTTAATTATTCCACTGATTTTCTGTATTAAAACTTCACAAAACACTAACGTGTTAATTATAATCATACATTTTCCTTCATCTTTGCTAAGTTATCAGCATTTTCCAATTGCAAAAATATAGAAATCTGTTGTAAACAACCTGTTTTCATTATTTATTTTTCCAAATCACAAATTATTCAGTATATAAAAAGCACCTGTAGTCTAAAATTTTATTGCCATAAATTATGCACCCACCCACTGAGACAGTGGAGCTGATCTATTGAGAGCTCACCAAGACCAGCTGGACTGTGACTGAAAAAGCATGGGATAAAACTGGACTCTCTGAACATGGCGAACAATGAGGGCTGATGAGACGCAAAGGACAATGGCACGGGGGTTTGATCCTACGTAATGTGCTGGCTTTGTGGGAGCCTAGCCAGTTTGGATGTTCACCTTCCTAGATATGGACGGAGGGGGGAGGTCCTAGGTCTTACCACAGGGCAGAAAACCCTGACTGCTCTTTGGACTGGAGAGGGAGGGGGAAAGGAGTGGGGGGAGGGGGAGAAAGGTGGGAGGAGGGGAGGAGGGGGAGAAGGTTGGGAGGAGGGGGAGGGAAATGGGAGGCTGGGAGGAGGTGGAAACTTGTTTTTTTGTTTTTTTTTCTCCTTTTCTCAATAAAAAAAAAATCAGAAAAATGTGGCCTTCTAAAGATGAACAACTACTAATCCAAGTAAATTTTCACACTTACAATGGCTTTCTTCTTTTCAAACATTACAGGCATGTTTTAACAGCTGAGGGATTTTAGACACAGATGTAAATGAGCCTGGAAATTATTAACAGTCAAGGTACATGTGTTAGTCCATTTTGTATTGCTATGAAAAATTACCATCTGTTGTATAAATTAAAAAGAAAATAAGTGTATTTTTTCAGAATTCGTGTAATGGAAAGTTCAAACAGCAATGCATCTAAAGCGTAAAAATGTTCTTCTGATTGTATCACCAAATTGTATATAGCATTTCATGCTTATGCAGAGGGAAGAAGGAAAAATGCTAGGAGAAGAGATGGGGAGAGACTAGGGGACAGAGAAGTATGACAAATAATGAAAGCAGAAGGAGATATGGCAGGGATTGTGCTGCTCTTTTATCATAATTCGTAGTTAGGAGATTTTATCCATTCTTTCAAGATCTACGTCATTCTAAGTGATCAATTTTAATCTTCTCTCGGCAACCACGTTCCTTCCAATCATTTTTCACTATGTCCCAGATCATAGTAGTTCCCCTAGCTTTCAATATCATTAAACTGAGAGCTACTCCTTTAGTCATGAACCTTTGGGGAACATGCTATATGTATACCATTCCATTTGTATATTCATATAATTCGAAAGTGACTCTAAATAATAAACAAGAGAACATGTCAATTGTAGAGCCATTATAACATGACTCACTCTTTATTATAAATAAAAAAAACAGGGCTCCTGAGAGTCTTCAACTGAGAAAGTACTTGCTTCACAATCCTGAAGACCTATATTCAATTCCTGAATCCAGTTGACTCAGATAAATGTAGAAGAACAGAATCATCTCCACAAAGCTCTCCTCTGACTTCTCCATGGATTTTGTGGCACATTTACCTACACAGACACATGATGAGCACATATACAATATTACAAACAAAAAATAAACTAACAGCAATCTATGTTCCATAGTCTGATATTACATGTGTGTGTTAACATTTCATTCTATAATTAACAGAGATTCATAACTTCTATAAGACAAGCATTGCCCCATTGTTTTTTTGCCTTATCAGAATTTTCTAATGGACTTAAAATGTCAAAATGTTGATCAGAACATAAAGTGTTTTAGGCATGCTTAACATATGGCAATGAGTGCTCAATGAAAGTAGACTGGGTGAAGCAGCTACACCATCAAGAACTTTTATTAGGTAGATAAAAAATTCAACACACACACACACACATGCACACACGCACACACATATAGTTTCCTTATATACAAAACTTTTCTTATAACAAAACTTTCCTTATAAGAAGAAAACATGAGGCATAAAGTAAATAAGTAATTAAGTAAATGAGTATCTCCCATGCTCCCATGAAAGATAAAATAGAGCAATAATAAGAAAAGTCACAAACTAAGGAAACCAAACTAAAAATAAATAAATCTGAGATGGAATAACTTATGTTTACACTGGATTTTTGAAGAAGAGAGGTGAATTGCAATCTATTTTACTTTGTGTAGTTTCCTACATTTGTTATTATTACAAGTAATTTCATGAAAGAAGTTGTGTTATTTAAGAAATACATGAGGTTCAGTTATATGCACTTAAACAAAAGGAAGCATTGAAATAAAATGTCATATTTCCCTGTGGCATGCATGCTTATTGTATTTGGTATGCAGGATTTATATGCCATGGCATTTGGAGTCCACACAATAGATAAATAAATGTAACTCTGAAAGAAAGATTCAGCTGTACTCCTGTCACTGATTGAGATCATTGATGAACTCGAAGGAAAAGTCTATAAATGCATTTGTCTAACCTGAGTGGAACCCGGGGGAAACTGCCTATTTAGTAAAATAAATGAAAAAGATTTGTGTGGGGGTATGGTGCCAAAGGTTAGGTTAAAAGATTTATGAGGAAGTTTGTCAAAATGGAGAAAAGGTAAAAGTCTTAATCCCATTACTTCGAATGTAGTCTGTGTATTCAAGCAGCTCAAACTCTACATTTGTGGGAATAACACCTAGAGTAAAACGATCAAAAACATCTGTAAGTTATGAATGCACCCAGCCCATATGCTGTATTTTAAATCCAGACTCATAGAATATTGGTGTATTTATCAGTCTTACCACATTTCTCAAAATTGTGACTTCTGAGTATTTATTACTTTTCTCTATTTGAGTATAATGAGAACTGATCAATAATATCTTTAAAAGATATTTTGCTTGTTTTTAATGGACATGTGGCCCATCATTCTGTTCCTTTAAAATAAATTGACTAAGCAATGTAGTAACCATATAAACTGTGGCATTTTTTTCCAGCCCTTGACTCATAAAAGGTAGTAAAACTTGCCCTACTATTTAAAAAGGTATTTAATAAAACATGCTATATTCTAGAAAAGATGAATAGATAAATTGGTTACAGCTAGGGTCTTGAGAAATGAGTGCTGATAATCCTGCAATCTTGACAACCTGAAACCAAGTAAGTCGGCTACAAATTAAGGACCAACTGCATGGGAACATCAGTTAAACTAGTGAGACCAGATTTCACTCAGTCATATTAGCCCAGTATGGAAACAGAGGCCAAAGCGGAGTGAATTCTACTTCACTTTGTAAGGATGGCATGGTGTTTTAAAGGGAGAATGAAAGATCAGGTCTGAGTGGGGATCATTAGTGTTATGGAATTAGGGATGTCCTGTTTGTTCTCACTACCTGATACTTCAAGATCCAGGGCATTGTTTTGGTTGCCTTTACTTTATTCAACATGCTACCTAACATCATTCTTTATCATTTACAAAAAATAAAAGAAAATTGATAAAAAACAAAACTCAACTTTGCTCCTCAGTCTTTCCTGCCTCATATATATATACTTTGTTGTAATGGCTTTGGGAGCTACAGTTTGTTACACAGTATATTCACTTGCTCAAACAGCTTTCCTTGTACACATTCATTACAATGAGTTGTTGGTCTTATTCAAGGGCTCTGGCTTCTGGTACAACATCAATATTAGACCCTCACCAAAACTCCTCTTGGATATCCTATTGTTGCTCCCAGTCATGAGAATATTGTAGCTATGATTCCACAGTACCTTCATACTCTCCAGTAGATAATAGGTTGTATGTTGAGGTGGGTCAACTCAAAATCATGGATGTTGGCCTAGGTGGTAATTAAATTTGTTAACCTCAGACTATTGTAAAGAGGGGCAAACCCATAGAATTGTGGTTGACTTATATTACTTGATTGGTTTTCCAGAAATGGAAAATATAGAATGAGATAATATTGCTTTTTATATATTTGGCACAATGCTCATTTTTAACTAAATGATGAATTCACTAGAACCTTGTTTGGTAAAAGAAAAAATTCATTGTTTGCTTGTAAATATGACCATTTATTCTGAAACAATTACTTTACCTTTTAAGTTTGAACTAGAAATCTTTACTGGTGTAGTACCATGAAATTTCAAAGCTTTTTAAGAAGATTATCTTTCTGAAACTTAATGTATAGTGAAAAAGTAAAGGTTTTCCAAGACTGGGATTTGTAGCCAGAATTGACAGTCTGAAAAGTACATGAATTCACTTATAAAAGTTTGATTTTTAAACTCATATGTCCAAATTTTAGAAAGACAATGCTGATTGTTTTTCTTTCATATAGAAGATGCAATCATGGGAAAGTGAATTACGGGTTGTGAAAAATATTCCAGCCTCTTAGGAGACTAAGGCTTTTGACTGAATGTGGGATAAAATTGATCTGAACTTTAACTCAGACACTTGAAACATATGATGACCTGACATTTCTCTGAAGTAAGCTGAAGACACAGAACACACATAAGCCTCCATAAGTGACTTCAGCAGTACCTCTTCCTCATTTAGAGGAAAGTCTGTTATTGAATACTCTCTCGCCACAGAAGAGTGCCTTGGGAAAATGGTTTATCCTAACACATTCTGAAAATTTTCCTAAAGGCTATTTATTCTGCATCAATATTTGGATGGAGGTGGTTTCAAATGCAAACATGCAAGATGTTCCAAGAGCTTAGCATCTTTTTTTGTGTTAACGTTTCTCATAAATAATTTTATTTTGGGCATATAGGTTCTGCTACATATGTAATAAATGTGACTCTTTTTAATATCAGAGTTACCCTTAGGGCAGTAAGTACATTTATTTCAAAGAAATATAAAAATAAAATGAATAGAATACATCAGGTACCTCTCAGATCATTACAAATGAGTCATCAAGCCTTTCTAAATTTCCTTGGGTTATATGAATAATGCCTTGAGATAGACTGCAACTCACTAAACTGTCTTTCTGAGGACTGGGGGTGGGAAAGGTTTTAGAAAGGGGAAACCCCTGGGAAGAATTGTTCTAGTAACTGTCACGTAATTCATCTCAACAGAAGAGAAGCTGATTTTCAATCAGTCTAAGGTAATAGAAGATGTCAGAATTCTAGAGATTATTTTGTCGTCAGTAGTCCACTTACCCTGCTTGAGAACACCCTAGGAATAACAAATGAATCATAAGGTAGAATCACATACAAGCACATTTATTTTCTTCAAATATTGATATTTTCCCCTTTGAGTTATATGTCTAGAGAAATTTGTTCTGTAAAGTAATCCATTAGGGTCAGAGACACGAATGTGTCAAATATGAAGTTTGATGGCCTTCTAAGATTTTAGTATGTCCTGGACTGGGAAAACTTTTGATTATCCATCTGTGTTCCACCTGAAAGAAGATGGGGTATAGTCTAAAGCTGCAGATTAGTGGAAATGCTTGTAGCCGTTTTACCTCATTGCCTGTCAGCTAAATCTTGCTGACAATATAGGAATTCTTCACTACTGAAGGAACGAGCCTCCCTGGACTGATAATTTTCTCAGTTTATGGTGTTTGTGATGTTTTTGTAAAGTGGGAAATAGTTGAGAGTGTGAGTGTGATGATCCTAGAAGGTAAATTTAGGCGATTCAACCAACCGAATACCACCTGAAAATTGGATAGAATTTAACGGACAAAAGCAAACTCAATTGTATGCTCACTTCTCTTGTATTCCCAGGATTTAGCTTATAGTGTATGGCTAATAAGAGACTATATAAATGATTATTAAATGTATGAATAAATGAAAGTGGGCACAAATGAATATTTTCCTGGGATTTTGATGGACATCTGGGTTCTTTTATCATAATCATAGATGTCTTTAGTCATTATCATTCCTAATACATGATAGCTTTATTTATTTTCTTAAATGTTTGATCCTATAAAACTGGGATAAGTAATTACAATAAAGAGAAAATACAATGGATGTATGAAGAATGATTCATTTTTAATAAATTATTTTATTACTTTAAATAATACCAATCCAAATTCCCATTCCCTCCCCTCCTCCCTCTCCCTCCACAGACCCTCCCCCCACCCCTCCAACCCTAAGAAAGTAGTACCATGAACCCTGCCCTGTGGAAAGTCCAAGGCCCTCCCTACTATGTCTAGGTTTAGCAAGGTTTACATCCAAAGAAAATAGGATCCCATGAAGCTGGTATATGCAAGTAGAGACACATCCCAGTGTCACTATCAGTGGCCCCTCAGTCTTCCCCAGCTGTCAACCCCATTCAGAAGGGCTTAGTTGTTTCCATGGTCGTTCATTCCCAGTCCAGTTGGAGTTGGTGAGCTGACATTAGCTTAAGCAAACTGTCTCAGTGGATGACCCCCTCATGGTCCTGAATTCCTTGCTCATACTCTCACTTCCTCCACTCTTCAACTGGATCTTTGGAAGGAGCTCAGTCTAGTGTTCCTATATGGGTCATTGCCTCTGTTCCCGTCTGTTGTTGGACGAAGGTTCTATAGTGATATTTAAGGTAAGGTCAGTTCAGACACCCTCTCTATTTTTTAGGGTCTCAGCTGGGTTCATCCCTGTGGGTTCTTGGGCATTTTTCTTTTTTAAAATTTATTTTTCCATTCAAAAATTTCCACTTCCTCCCCTCCTCTCATTCCTCTCCCACCTCCCCACTCACCCTCCTCCCTCCCCTCCAGTCTTAAGAGAGGGCAGGGTACCCTGCCCTGTGGGAAGTTCAAGGCCCTCTCCCCTCCATCCAGGCCTAGGTAGGTGTGCATCCAAACAGGCTAGGGCCCTTGGGCATTTTTCTAGAGGTAGGCTTTTGCTAACTCCATAATGGCTCCCTCAATCAGAAAACTGGGAATCAACCTACCTCAGGTTTCACTCTTGGGAATATATCCAAAATATGCTCAATCATACTACAAGAGTATTTGTTCAACTATGTCCATAGCAGCATTATTTGTAATAGCCAGAAATAACCTAGATGCTCCTCAATGGAAGAATGGATAAAGAAAGTGTGGCACATCTACACATTAGAATACTACTTAGCAATAAAAATTAAAGACATGCAAATGGACAAAATTAAACATCATCCCGAGTAAGGTAATCCAGACTCAAAAGAGCAAATATGGTATGTACTCACCCATAAGTGAATACTAATCATAAACAAAGGCCAACGAACCTATAGTTCAGGGTCCTAGAGAAACTAAGTAATAAGGTGAACCCAAAGAAAAACATATACAGACCCACCTGGAAATTGGAATCAGACAAAAATTTGCGAGCAGGGGGGCAGGGGGGCAGGGGGTAGAGGGAGGAGAAGGGGAGTTGAGGAGAATTTGAGGGAATGGGATGGTCGAAATGGGGGAAGGAGAGATATGAGAGCAAGGAGAGAGATATCTTGATTGAGGGAATGATTCATATGCCTGAATTTCTTCGGTGAAGGAAACCTTCACCAACAGCTCCATCAAGCAATAGAACTTGGCAGCTTCAGACACGTGGTGCTTCTAACTTCAGAGCCAAGGATATAAGAAAGGGTTTTTGGAATCTCCCCTTGTGTCAAAGGAAAGCCACTGAGGCCAGATGTATATCTGAGATGTCACTACATAGAGGTCTGGACAGGCCATTGCCTGGAACTATGAAGGTGATAAGTGGATTGTCTTGGAAACTCAAAGATGTTGGAGGTGGCAGAGTCATGGGATACTTGCCAAGGAAAGCTGCAGACCAGGTGTGAATCAGTCCAAGAGAAAGAACTATATTGCAGTCAGCAAAGGTGAAAGGACTTGGAAATCTGAAGAGCTATTTGCTATCAGATGGAGATGCAGAATTTAGAGTTTGTAGTGCTAGTTGTTCTTACTTTGGTGCAGTATTTCCTCACTGTGTACCCTTTCCTGCATTGTGAGATGGTGACATAAGTTCTGTACCATTGCATGTGGGAAGTATGTGACATTCTTTTTGATTCTTATTTTATGGGGGATTACACTTAACAGATTGCCATATATCCCAGAAGAGCCTCTGGACTGGAAAACAGTGTTGAGATGGTTACAAACTATAGGGACTTTTGAAGCGGACTGAATGCATCTTTGAATTATGATATGGCTACACGCCTATGAACATGAGGAATACAATGTTGTAGTTTGAAAGAGAATAGCCCCCATAGGCTCAGATATCTGAACGCTTGGTCATTAGTCAGTGGTGCTACTAGACAGGGATTAAAGGTGTGGCCTTATTGGAGTAGGTGAGGCATTGCTGGAAGAAGTGTGCTATTGTGGGTACAATTTGAAGTTTCAAAATCCTATGCCAGGCTCATCCTCTCTGCCAGCAAATCACGATGTAGCTCTCAGCTACTGTTCCAACACATGTGTGTTACTATGCTCCCTGCCATGATGGTAACGGACTAAGCCTCTGAAATGGTAAGCAAGTCACCACTTAAATGATTTCTTTTATAAGCGTCCCTTCATAGCAATAGAACAATGCTTAAAACATACTTTCATAGTTTACTTAATGTGGCTTTTGCAATAGAAACATGTCTGAAAGTATTATTTATATATATGCACAAAAATACACTAAAGTCCAATTATTACTACATTTTTAGATGAGTGTATCCATCCTGTTTAGCTCTTAAATTCCAGTAAGTATGGTAATAGGCCAGAGACATAGGATTTACTTTCATAAATAGCAGATAAATTGTACCATGTAATGTCTCAAATTCATTACACTAAAATTTAGAGATGTTAGTTTGCCCTCTTCATCTTCCTGGGAAAGATTGCTTTTTCGTTTGTTTTGGTTTTCAAGACAGGTTTCTCTGTGTATCCTGGCTGTCCTGGCTACACAGAGAAACCTTGCAGACTGGGTTGGCCTTGAATTCACAAAGGTCCACCTGCCTCTGCCTCTCTCATGCTGGGAATGAAAGCATGGGTTACCAATGCACAGCAAGATTGCTTTTTTTTTTCATTTCCTCTACCTGGATCTTCTGTAGCCTTCATATTCCTCTTAGCTTGGAATCCTCTTTATAGGACCAGGATTATATTGATTTTCTAGTTGTACAGGGTACTTAAAAATGCTATAGTAATATATGAAAAATGCATGGCTTTTACTTGTGAAAAGATTAATAACAATTGCTTTTATCTTTTGACAAATAAGTTTTGACAAATTAGTAATAGACTAGTTTTTAATTCAATATCTAAATAACACTAAATTGGATCGTCATTATTTTAATGCTGAAGTAAACATTCCTGGGCAACTCAACCAATTTTTTTAAAGTTATGACTCCATGAATAAGTAAATGCAGAGTGTGAATGAAAACAACTTTAAATTATGCTATGCAGACAACTTTAAAAGAATTTTAGAAGAAAAGGAGAAGATAATGAACGAGCAGAATTTAATTTTGAGGGTTTTTATTTCAATTCTGCATTGGGCTGGAGGCCAGATTCCTAATTACTTCTGTATATACAGTATAAAAATTGCTTAAGGGATGCTGGATGAATTTTCCAAAAGACAATTAAAGATTCTCAGTTGAATAAAATAATTTTTTTCCTGATAAATTTTGTGAGTGTGGTGGTTTCCCTGAATGGGTGACATTCTGGACAATCTATTGAGAGGTGCAGTTCATGACAAAAGTAAATGTGCTTTTTGAAGATACTGGGATTAACTTATTTAATTATTTGTTCAATTAGCTACATTTGCAAGATTTATAAACCTTAAATGTTAATCTTAAAGCCTTCCCTTTCTGCATATTTTAATGGCTCTGGTGTTCCTGTGGCTTTGCTGAACTCCTCAGCTATTGCGACTTCATAAGAGCCTTTAAAATGCACAGTTGCCCAGGTCCTGCCTGAGAAGATTCTGATTTAATTGGTTCAAGAAGCATTCTGATCATTGAGATGTTTAAAAGCTCCCCAGGTAATTATAATGTCAAGGTAAGGTTGCAAACCACTGGATTTGGGGGAAAAATACCAGCTCCTATAGAAGAGTCAGTAAATTCAAATTAAATCAGAGTGAAGCAAAGGCAAAAAGGAGAGAAAAGTCCATGAAGCATGCACTTTAAAAGCATGTATTGTCAGTAACACATCACTGAGCAAGACTGCTAAACTCACTAACCTGTTTTTGTTACAATGTTCCTGGTGCAAAAAAAATGAATTATATTGTAATAAGAACAGAAATCCATTTTACAAATTTTGAGATTTTTAATAAGTAGATATTATATAATCATATGATTCTCTGAGAGCATAAGAAACTATTGATTTATATTAGATTGGCCAGCTGTAAGTCAGCAGCAGGTTTTTTTTTTCTTTTCTTTGTCATTTTCTTTTTGAAAATGCGTTATTTCGACTTCTTTTTTTTTATTGCGAAAAGAAGAAAAAAAAACATAAACAAAAAACAAGTTTCCACCTCCTCCCAGCCTCCCATTTCCCTTCCCCTCCTCCCACCCTTCTCCCCCTCCCCCCACTCCTCTCCCCCTCCCTCTCCAGTCCACAGAGCAGTCCTGGTTCCCTGCCCTGTGTTAAGTCCTAGGTCCTCCCCCCTCCGTCCATATCTAGGAAGGTGAGCATCCAAACTGGCTAGGCTCCCACAAAGCCAGCACATTAAGTAGGATCAAAACCCCCTGCCATTGTCCTTGGTGTCTCATCAGCCCTCGTTCGCCATGTTCAGAGAGTCCGGTTTTATCCCATGCTTTTTCGGTCACAGTCCAGCTGGCCTTGGTGAGCTCCCCGTAGATCAGCTCCACTGTCTCAGTGGGTGGATGCACGCCTCGTGGTCCCGAATTCTTTGCTCATGTTCTCCCTCCTTCTGCTCCTCCTTGGGACCTTGGGAGCTCAGTCCAGTGCTCCTGTGTGGGTCTCTGTCTCTATCTCTATCCATCACCAGATGAAGATTCTATGATGACATGCAAGATATTCGTCAGTATTGCTCTAGGATAGGGTCATTTCAGGTTCCCAATCCTCAGCTGCCCAAGGAACTAACTGGGAACCTCATCTTGGGCACTAGGGAGCCCCTCTAGGGTCAAGTCTCTTGCCCACCCTAAAGTGGCTCCCTTTACTAAGAATTGTGTTTCCGTGCTCCCCTATCCACCTTTCCTTTATCCCAATTCTCATGTTTCCCAGGTCCCCCCTCCTTCCCTTCTATTAGTGGTTTTAATTCAGTTTCTTTCTCTTTCATTTTTTACTTTAACTGATTATTTGTGGATTTTCACATCATGCATTTTGTTACCACTTACCTCCAAGTCCCCTCACATCTGCCTTCTGCCCTTGCACCCTCCCCCTAAAACAAAACCAAATTTAAAAGAAAAACCAAAACAAAACAAAGAAGCAAAACAAAAAACAAAAGAACAATTTTGTGGAAGATGCAATGTAGCCTGTTAAAACTCACAGTTGACCCTTTAGTCCAATCATCTTTAACTGCAAATGGTCATTGCCAGGAGTAATTGGTCTGACTCCAGGCTTCTGCTTTCTGCTACACAACAGATAATGGTATTTCACTTCCGCTCCTCTGGGATATTCTGTTATCCCATGTCATGGAGAGCCTGCTGTTTTGGATCTGTAGGTAACTCTCCTTCACATGTTCCAGCAGTTCATAGGTTCAGGGGATGCCAGGATGGACCAACTCATAGCCCTGGTTCTGGCCCTGGCTGGTAATTAGGTTGGTCAGCTCACTAGCTTTCTCTCCTAGTCAGTTACTACCAGGATGAGCTCTCCAGCACTGCCTTGATTAGCTCACCCAATACAGCCTACATCAAGGAGCTGGGCCAGTTCTCTTGTTCTCGGGCCCTCATATCCAGGTCCCCCCGACTCACATTGCCAGGAACAGATCGACTGTTTAGCCCAGGCAGGGTTCAGGACCCTCTCTCCTGATTACTGCAGGGAGAATATGAGAGGGACAGGGGCAGGGCGGGACGGGACGAGCAGAGTCTGCTGTCCTGCTCTCAAATCCTCAGGCCTGGCTCACCTGTGGACCTGACAACTAGTTCAGCTCTACTGAACTGCATCTAGTGTAGGGCAGGGCTAGTTCTCACCCTTTTGACCTCTGGGCCAGCTCTCTTGCTTGCCACAGGTAGCAAGTGATAGAGGGGGAGGGTGTCTTTCCCTTGCCCATGCCACCAAATGGCAGATTAAGGGGACAGTTAAACTCTGTTGTTCTCACACCCTCAGGGCTGGCTCCCTGGCATCACAGACAACAGGGTCAGTTCTATTGTGCTGCTCAGGCAGGAAGCAAAGTTTGCTTTCTCATGCACTGCAGCCAGTGAAGGTCAGGGCCCAGATCTCCTACTCTTGTGACCCCAGGGTCAGCTCCTTCACCCACTGAAGGTGGTAATAGATGGGGGACATTTTTCCTTTACCAATGCCACCACATGGCAGACAAGAGGGACAGGGTCAGCTCTCCTGCTCTCATGCCCTCAGGGTCCACTCACCTGTGTCCTAGACCACAGGATCAGCTCTAATGTGCCTGCCTGGTAACATGCATGCCTATGGAGAGGGGGCAAACTCTCTCCTGAGGGGTTGGGCCAGCTCCCTGTTGCAATATCCAGTGAGGAACAGGACCAGCCATTCCAGGCCAGTGATTGGCTCAACACAGCATGGTTCCAATGATCCCTGTGCTAACACTGGTCATGGACATCCACACAGACGTGGACCCAGAAATGGTCCTCAGCAGCAGCTCAGGTCCAGATGCCACCATGGCCCCAGTAGCAGCTCTGGCAGCAGCATGTCCCCCAGGGAATCAGCATAGTCCCAGGTGGCTAGCCAGAACCCTGGCATCCTCAGAGCCCTTGGTGGCAACCGGAGTCACGGACAGGACCACAGACCAAGACATGACTCTAGGTAGCAGTCATGTCCTGGACATCCCCATGGCTTGAGGTGGCAATACCAACAACACAGATCAGCATGGCCTTGGGTGCCCCATGGTCTGTGAATACAGACATGGTCAGAGGTAGATGAACAGACCGTGGTCCTCCAAATTGGCCCTGGGTGTTGACAACAACTCAGATCAGTACTGCTGTAGGGCAACATTGATTCTAGTTTTTGGTTATATGTATATATATATGTTATTTCTTAAACAAAAAGAGTCTATCTAAAAATTAATGATTTCAGAAAGCAAATTTTAAATATCTGGGAAAACAAAGCTGCAATAAAAGAAGATTCATGGTTTTTTACTAGACATAAGGAAAACTAGGAGAACAGATACTTAGCTTCATGATATATTTTTTAAAGAGTAAGAGAAATACCATTAAGAATATTAGACAGATGCTACGTGTGGTGGTGAAAGCCTTTAATCCCAGCACTTGAGAGAGACAGAGGCAAGCAGATATCTGTGTATTGGAGGGCAGCCTGGTCTATATAGTGAGTTCCAGAACAGCCAGGGCTGTTATGAAGAGAAATTCTGTCTTACAAAACAAAAGCAAAAAGAAAGAAAGAAAAAAGTATTAGCTAAGTTCTTTCAAATATCAAATTATGAATTGTTTCTAAAATTTCGAAACCACAAACATAGATTCAGAGCTTCTACATTGGTATTCAAAAGCCCATATATATCTTATTATGATACTAAATATCTCATAAACAAAAATAATGACTAATAATAAGAATGTACATGTCTAAGCGCTATGATAAATTAAACCAACAAGAGGCCACTAAATCTTCATGCTGAAATTAGATTTGTCTTATGAAAATAGTCAACTGTCTAAAGTCTTATCTCCAAGGTGGAGTAGAGACATCAAGAGATACCAAACCAAAAGTAAAAGTTCTCTGCAGCAAAAAAAATAATAGTCATAATAATCTATCCCATGCATGTAAGGAGGGGTCATAAAATATTAAAGTAATAAAATATAAAATATTTCTATATTATGAAAAATATTGGTGAAATTAAAAGAACTCATTCACAATTTAGAAGGTTGAAATTTCATTTAAGGTGGAAGAGAAGAGAAGTTAAAAATATGGCAAATAGTCTATTTAAACCTAAAAAGAAGTCTATTAACATCAGAAAAAAAAGTAGAGTGCTCAAACATAGTACTCTTAAAAATGCCATCCTTTGTAGTCCAAATGCAAAAATATGCCAAATATTATAAAAAGTCTTACAGAATGCATGTCCAAAACCAATACTATTATCCAATTGATATTAAGAAAGATCACCTGTGACAACAATATAACTTATTCTTGCAAACCTCATATTAAAAGTGACAGAAATAATGATACTAATAAAATGTAACCACTGCTCCAGCCTATCACTCTTTAAGTACCTGGTTAGAAAGCAAAGCTCTCATTATCCAGAGATGTTCAAAATCAGAAATTTCTGTGAACTAACTTAGCAGGAAAGTCAATGAATAAACAAAAAAGATATTTAAGTATATTTTTAGATACCTAAATTTTGGAAGGAAATTTTACTTGGGTATGTATGTTCTTCTATAACCTATGGTATAATCAAACATAAAAATTAACTAGAGGGCATATAGTTGTGAGAGATATTAATCTGAAGTTAACCTGATAGCAGTATAGATGGTAGTGTTTAAGAAATATTGAATAACTTGTCCTTTCTCCTTGTATAGTTATGACAGGCAGACTTATGGTCTTTTGTCCATTAGATTCTAAATGTGCAATGCTTCTACCCAGATAATACACATTTCCTTTTTTTTTTCCTGAGGAGAATGAGCTATTATAGCTGTGCATTTTTATGCTATAGGATAAACAATAGTAAACTCTCTTGGCAATGGTTTGTTTCAAGCTGTAAAATGTTTACATTCTTAGTTCTTTGCTGTTCATTATTACTGTTACAGAGCCAGGGAGCCATACTGAGCCAGAAGAATTTTTGGAGGACATTTAAAATACACATGTTCTATTCTGAGACATGGAACCCTTATTGTCGTTAGAGTAAACTCTCTAAGGATAAACAACAAATAACCCTTTGTCAATGTAACTTATATCACAATCAGACAGATCTGTGGAAGGGGAGAGTATACCAAAGTAGAACTTAAAGCAGTATCTGAAATGAGAGAGTTAAGTTGCATTTTGAAAAAAATAGTTTTGATAATTATATTAAAAAGTAAAAATCCAACTTCACATAACACAAGATATTAAAATTTAGCTTTATATAATGTTCCAGTGTAAGCAATTTCAAAAAACTCAAAGAGTAATATTAATGCTATTTCTTTTATTATTATTATTATTATTATTATTATTATTATTATTTTATTACTTTAAAAAATACCAATCCAAATTCCCACTTCCTCCTTTCCTCTTACTTCCCTCCCACTCCCTCCACACAACCTTTCGCTAATCCCCCTCCAATTTTAAGAGAGGGCAAGGCACCCTGCTCTGTGGGAAGTCCAAGGCCCTCCCCACTACATCCAGGTTGATCAAGTTATATATCCAAAGAGAATAGGATCCCAAAAGGCCAGTACATGCAGTAGAGACAAATCCCAGTGCCATTGTCATTGGTCCCTCAGTCTGCCCCAACTGTCAGTTACATTCAGAGGGAGTAGTTTGATTCCATGCTTGTTGATTCCCAGTCCAGTTGGAGTTGGTGAGCTTTCATTATCTCAGGCACACTGTCTCAGTGAGTGAACCCCTCATGGCCTTGACTTCCTTGCTCATACTCTCCTTCCTTTCACTCTTCAACTGGACCTTAGTAGCTCAGTCCAGTGCTCCGATGTGGGTCTCTGTCTCTGTTTCCGTCTGTTTTAGATGAAGGTTCTATGGTGATATTTAAGATAATAATCAGTCTGACTACAGGGTAAGGCCTGTTCAGGCTCCTTCTCTATTGCTTAAGGTGTTAGCTGGGGTCATCCTTGTGGATTCCTGAGAATTTTTCTAGAGCCAGGTTTCTTGCTAACCCCAAAATGGCTCCCTCAATCAAGACATCTCTTTCCTTGCTCTTATATCTGTCCTTTCTATTAATGCTATTTCTACAATGCACGTGATGGCAAAGGCCTTTGCCATGTCCAACAGAGAAAAATTATTAAGGTATCCCTCATGTGTATTTCCCCCATTGACTAATTTTTTTTTATTTTCAATGCAATTTTTTTTGAAGTTTAGTGGAAAAGTAAAGCCATTTCAGTAAAATGCAATAATAAGTTTGTAAAGAAATGCCTTAACTGTACTCTAAGTCTCATGGAGAACACCTATAGAAAGAATAAAATTAAATCATGCTTTTTCTACAAAGTGTGAACAGTAGCTCCTAAACCTTTATGTGCAGAAATGGGGATTTTAATGGGTTTCCATGTATCTTAATTTCTCCTATCAACTTTCTTCTCCAAAATTCTATAAATTCTATTTTTAATTTTATGCGGACATATTTTTCTTTGTTCTCTATATATAATTAGGTTTCTAATATTTTGTCAAAGATTATTTCTAAAATGTGAAAACATAAAGACCATGTATATTATTATAAAATTATAAGTATATTTTACTGTAGAACCAACTATGATGTTGGATTTACATTTAATTTCATATTTGTTCACCCACAAGGTACCTCTGCTACATTAAAGGAGAGTGTTCTGGTTTAATATTCAAATGCATTCTCTTTTCTTATGTTCCACTGATGTCTTAACTTCAAATAACAATATAAAAATTAATAAATTTCTTGAGTTTTCAGTCATTTCTTAAATCTCTTCCTAATGTAAAGATCTGTTTATACCCCCCCCCATGTGAACACATAGCCCCTCCAAATGTAGTAGAAGGCAGTTCAATCTGACTGGTAGAAAAAATGAGAAACTTCTCTGCGAAGGATCAAACTTCATTAATGTTTTTCTTTATTCATTTACTTTATATTTTATATAAACTTATATACCCTGTGCTTTACTTATATTCCCTTCATGAGAATCTTTTGATAGATTTGAGATTTTTGTTTTGCTTCGTTTGTTTTCTGGAGGTCTTTGGTACAGAAAAAAAGTAAGGGGAACAAGCAACTTGGAACACTAAATTCCAGTTGAAAGAAATATTGGAATGACAGAATGCAAAAGGAAAGCGAGAGTAAATTTAGATATCAAGTATATTGCTGCTACCCGACACAGGTGAAAGGCCAATATAGTATAAATAGCTACTCAAAAATATTTCATTTATTTTAGCAAAATGCTTACATGTACATGGGAGAAACTAATAAAAGATCAATTTCACCATAGAAAAAGGCAAAGCTGAGAT